>NC_069682.1:77977862-78117708 GCF_023699985.2 Odocoileus virginianus
CACCTGACCCTGTCCTTGTGCTGAAACACCCAGCCTGCCTGCAGGTCCCACCACATTCCTTCTCATGCAGCGAGTGCTCATGAAAGAGCATCTAAGCCCAGAACGCCCACCTGCTCATTGCTTGATTAAATCACATACGTTCTTCCAAGCTGCCCAGCAGAACTTTCTACAGTGATGAGAATGTCCTACGTCTGCACTGTCCTGTAGGCAGCAGTGGCTGTTGCGCACCTGAAATGTGACTAATGAGACTGAGGACTGAATTTTAAATTTCATTTCACTTTGATTAAAATTTAAATTTAAATAGCCACATGTGGCTAGTGACTACCATACTGGATAGTGCAGCTCTAGTATTCAGCTAGGGGAAATGCAAGTGAAAATGTCTTTCATTACCCTCTAAATCTAGGCAGATAGAGATGTTAACCCTGTACTTTTTAATCATGGAATTTACCACAGAAATGCCAAGTGTTAGGGTTTCTATGGTGGCTCAGTGGTATAGAATCTAACTGCAATGCAGGATACCATTGGCAGTGCAGGAGACACGGGTTTGATCCCTGGGTCAGGAAGATCCCCTGGAGAAGGTAATGGCAACCCACTCCAGTATTCTTGCCCAGAGAATCCCATGGACAGAGAAAGTTGGTGGGCTACCGTCAATGGGGTTGCAAAAGAGTCAGATGCAACTTAGTGACTAAACCACTAACCACATTAGTGTGATTATTTCTTATCTTCAATTTCCCCCAGTTGTCATCAATTTCCATGAAGTCAAAGGTGGGTCTGTTTTCTTCCACATTGATCCCTAAAACCTAGTACAAGTGCCTGGCACAGAACAGACAATAATATTTGTGAATCAATAAATTAATACAGTTCTGTGACTGACTACAAAAACTGGCTGCATACTTCTAACCTTCGATTTTGTCATCTACATAGTCTGTGGGTTCCTTCAAGTTTAAGCACTTTGTAGGTCAAGTCTAAATAGGAAATTATAGAAATGCGCACTAGACGAAAAGTTCTACTTATCACCTGAGGCCATTCTGTCTGCACAATGACTTTTCCTAGAGCATTTCAGAAAATGACAGTAATTTATCATTCCAAGACCAAATACATTCTGAAGTATTATCAAAGCCCATTTCTGCCACTTCATTAAGGCACACAAAATAGATACAATCCACGTTTGACTATCGAAACAATTCATTGGGGTGACCATTTTATATTTTGTTCAGACCACAACACTTTTCAAACTGAAAAGTTAAAATCTGGGACCTCAAAATATGAGAAACACTCCTGGTAACCACTCCACCTCTGATTTATGCATCCTCGCAACTAATAAAATATGGATCAGAGAGATTTAATATCGCTTTATAATTATCTGTTACTCCTTATTACTTTTGACAATAACTTTTGTAGCTTTCTCATCACACATGCTTCTTTCAGAACAAAGTAAACCATGCCAAACATAGAGAAGGTTTCATTTGGCCAAGTTGTAAAATAAATTGTGTAAAAAGCGGGATGATGGAGGGTTTACATGGAGGTTGAAAGCTTGTCATGAATTTAAACTGGCCGAGGTCTTATGTGTTGACTCAAGATGCAGAATATGGATACTGCATAGTCATCTTCTGGACCTAGCTTAAAATCTATGCTTCTTCCTGTATTGCCCTGGCTGGGCAAAGGCCCTGCCCTCCTCTTTGTCCGGAGCGAAGGCTTAATAAATGACCTCAGTGACGAGCTCCCGGGGGTGACAGCAAGCGGCACAGCGCGGTGGTCACATGCACAGGCACTGGAGGAAGGCTGCTTGTTCCAGATGCGGCCTCTGCCTCCTCACGTGTGAAATGGAGGTAATCGTTGTGCCTTCAGAGTCGGCGTGAGGATTAAACAAGATAGTCATGTGAGAAGTGCCTGCCACCCTGGATATGTGTCAGAGGAAAACCGCTCTCCTGATATGACAGAGGAGCAGAAGCGGACATTCTACAGATCTGTGTGCGAAGCTCCTTTACTCAGCGACTATGTAAAGCACACAGTATTGCCAACAAGTTTAATGCGCCACCCTCTTTAGTGGCATTTATGGCATTTAGGGGCATTAATAACTACCACTTATCAAGCACCCACTGAGAACCAAGTACTCATAATCTCATGACATCCTCCTGGAAGGGGAAGTAATTGCTGCAAAGGTAACAACAACAAAAAAACACCAGCAATAACAATAAAAATAATACCTAATCATGTCTGAGTACCTGTTGTGCTGGCACTTTGTGCTAAGTGTGTTATGTTCATTACCACATCTAACCTCCCTTGTCGTCCCATCCCTTCCTGCAATAATGAGGGAGTAAGGTTTGGGGCTTCCCAGGTGGCTCAGTGGTAAAGAATCTGCCTGCCCACAGTGTGGGAAGATGCCCTGGAGAAGGAAATGGCAACCCACTCCAGCACTCTTGCCTGGGAAATCCCATGGATGGAGGAGCCTGGCGGGCTACAGTCCACGGGGTCTCAAAGAGTCAGACACGACTGAGCGACTAAACAACAACAGCACACACCTATGCTAGTAGAATGGCAACTGCTGTTGTTTTAGAGAAAATGAACTATGGTCTAGAGAGCTAAGTAACAAGCTCAACATCTGACCATCTATACACGGAAAAACGCAAATTGGAACCCAGGATGTCTAACTCCTAACAGCTGCTACCTTATAGTCCTTTAAGCCTGCTGTCATGGGAATTCAGAATTGGAAAACAGTATGAATCAGCTGCCAGTAAAAACATGAGCGAGGTGATAATGTGGAGGAGGGCTGGGGCTAGGATGAGGCAAATGAAGTGCCCAGGGTGACAAAGTCAAGGAGGAACGAACTCTAAGGAAGAATCCACAGTGGTTGGGAAGGGACTGGAAACTTGCTGTGTGGGTCACTGGGAATGGTGGTTAGGGGGGGTCCCTCATTCTTCTACCGCTTGGTTCCAAAACCCATGTCTTTGACCTACTGGGAGCACAGCATCATACGATGAACTTGACTCAGGGTATCTGCTGAAACCTGGATGATGCAGCCCAGCCTCTCCGTGGGTCTCCGAGCTCCATGGTGTCTCCTGCCAGGCAGCCTTGGGGGCTGCAGGAAACAGCGCGGCCAGTGACCCTGACCACACCCTCCTCAACTGCAAAGGGGTCCACCACCACCCTACGGGCTTCCCAGGTGGCCAGTGGTAAAGGAAGGAGCCGCAAGAGACACAGGTTTGATCCCTGGGTTGGGCAGATCCCCTGGAGGAGGGCATGGCAACCCATTCTGGTATTCTTACCTGGAGAATCCCAAGGACAAAAGAACTGTCAGGCTACAGTCCACGGGGTCACAGAGAGTTGGATGTGGCTGAGAGTGCAGGCACTGTGTTATACAAGATTCTGTATCTGTACACAGTATTCAAATACTATAAAATCTTCAGACATGGTGTAGGCACAGGCTCTGTGAGCAGGACAGGCAAGGCGGTACCTGGAATAGGTATTGACAGCAGTGAGAAAGTGTAGGAAGCAGACGGATGTAATCAACTGACCACCAAGTGGCCAGATGGGCCCCTCACGGAATGGCATTTTATCAGGGCCTCATGTGATCCAAGCCCACTACGGGGCCCATATATATTTTTCATCCCTGCCACCGTATCTCCTCCATCATGCACGTGTGGCAGCACTGGGTGTGTCGATGACAGATACTGCCTGGCACCAACCAGCAGAGTTATTCCACCTCCCTGATTATTTGGTGCTTCTCTGGCGGTTGCCGTCTAGTGGGTGGTAACATGCAATGAAGGATCTTCACGCTTTGCACCCACTCCATGGTTCACCCACATTCCATTCTCTAAACCATGTTGATCCTATTCTTCTTATCTTTCTCCTTCCAGTCTCCTAACTGATCACCCAAGCCATTACTCACTATCCAGGAGTCCAGGCTCTGTCCTTAGGGCCCATCTCGTTCCTCATAGAGTACATGTGGGTTCACCGTCCTAAACTCTGTCATTGGGAGGGTTTCTCTTCACCTCCATTTTCTGGGACATTCCAAGTGTGCAACGGCTTATTCCCACATGCTGAGCCAACTCAGTTCAGTTCACTCAGTTATGTCCTACTCTTTGTGACCCCATGGACTGCAGCATGCCAGGCCTCCCTGTCCATCAACAACTCCCACAGTTTACTCAAACTCAGGTCCATTGAGTCAGTGATGCCATCCAATCATCTCATCCTCTGTCATCCCCTTCTCTTCCCACCTTCAGTCTTTCCCAGGATCAGGGTCTTTTCCAATGAGTCAGCTCTTCACATCAGGTGGCCAAAAGTACTGGAGTTTAAGCTTTAGCATCAGTCCTTCCAATGAATATTCAGGACTGATCTCCTTGAGGATGTACTGGTTGGATCTCCTTGCAATCCAAGGGACTGTCCAGAGTCTTCTAATTTCATGGCTGAAGTCACCATCTGCAGTGATTTTGGAGCCCAAAAAAACAAAGTCTGTCACTGTTTCCATTGTTTCCCCATCTATCTGCCACAATGTGATGGGACTGGATGCCATGATCTTAGTTTTCTGAATGTTGAGTTTTAAGCCAACTTTTTCTCTCCCTCTTTCACTTTCATCAAGAGGCTCTTTAGTTCTTTGCTTTCTGCCATAAGGGTAGTGTCATCTGCATATCTGAGGTTATTGATTTTTCTCCCAGCAATCTTGATTCCAGCTTGTGCTTCACCTAGTCTGGCATTTCTCATGATGTACTCTGCATATAATTTAAATAAACATGGTGACAATATACAGCCTTGATGTACTTCTTTCCAGATTTGGAACCAGTCTGTTGTTCCATGTCCAGTTCTAACTGTCACTTCATGACCTGCACACAGATTTCTCAGGAGGCAGGTCAGGTGGTCTGGTATTCCCATCTCTTTCAGAATTTTCCACAATTTATTGTGATCCACACAGTCAAAGGCTTTGGCATAGTCAATGAAGCAGAAGTAGACGTTTTTCTGGAACTCTCTTGCTTTTTCGATGATCTAGGGGATGTTGGCAATTTGATCTCTGATTCCTCTGCCTTTTCTAAATCCAGCTTGAGCATCTGGAATTTCATGATTCAAGTACTGTTGGAGCCTGGCTTGGAGAATTTGGAGTGTTATTTTGCTAACATGTGAGATGGGTACAATTGTGGGGTAGTTTGAGCGTTCTTTGCCATTGCCTTTATTTGGGATTGGAATGAAAACTGACATTTTCCAGTCCCGTGGCCACTGCTGAGTTTTCCAAATTTGCTGGCATATTGGGTGCAGCACTTTTGCAGCATCATCTTTTAGGATTTGAAATAGCTCAACTGGAATTCCATCACCTCCACTAGCTTTATTCATAGTGATGCTTCCTAAGGCCCACTTGACTTTGCATTCCAGGATGTCTGGCTCTAAGTGAGTGATAACAGCATCATGATTATCTAGGTTGTGAAGATCATTTTTGTATAGTTCTTCTGTATATTCTTGCCACTTCTTCTTAATATCTTCTGCTTCTGTTGGGTCCATACCATTTCTGTCCTTTATTGTGCCCATCTTCGCATGAAATGTTCCCTTGATATCTCTAATTTTCTTGAAGAGATCGTGAGACTTTCCCATTCTATTGTTTTCCTCTATTTTTTTGCACTGATCACTGAGGAAGCTTTTCTTATCTCTCCTTGCTATTCTTTGGAACTCAGCATTCAAATGCATATATCTTTCCTTTTCTCCTTTGCCTTTTGCTTCTCTTTTTTTCGTAGCTTTTGTAAGGACTCCCCAGATAAGCATTTTGCCTTTTTGCATTTCTTTTTCTTGGGGATGGCTTTGATCACTGCCTCCTGTACAGTGTCTTGAACCTCTGTTCATAGTTCTTCAGGCACTCTGTCTACCAGATCTAATCCCTTGACTCTATTAGTCACTTCCATTGTACAATCGTAAGGGACTTGATTTAGGTCATACCTGAATGGTCTGGTGGTTTTACCTACTTTCTTCAATTTACATCTGAATTTGGCAATAAGGAGTTCATGATCTGAGCCACAATCAGCTCCCAGTCTTGTTTTTGCTGACTGTATAGAGCTTCTCCATCTTTGGCTGCAAAGAATATAATCAATCTGGTTTTGGTATTGACCATCTAGTGATGTCCATCTGTAGTCTTCTCTTGTGCTTTTGGAAGAGGGTGTTTGCTATGACCAATGCATTCTCTATTAGTTTAAACTCTAAACTCTATTAGTCTTTGCCCTGCTTAATTCTGTACTCCAAGGCCAAATTTGCCTATTACTCCAGGTATCTCTTTATGTCCTACTTTTGTATTCCAGTCCCCTATAATGAAATGGACATCTTTTTTGGGTATTAGTTCTAGAAGGTCTTGTAAATCTACATAGAACTGTTCAACTTCAGCTTCTTCAGCATTACTAGTCAGGGCATAGTCTTGGATTACTGTGATATTGAATGGTTTGCCTTGGAAATGAACAGAGATCATTCTGTTGTTCTTGACATTGCATACAAGTACTGCATTTTGGACTCTTTTGTTGACTATGGGGGCTACTCTATTTCTTCTAAGGGATTGGTGCCCACAGTAGTAGATACAATGGTCATCTAAGTTAAATTCACCCATTCCAGTCCATTTTAGTTCACTGATTCCTCAAATGTGGATGTTCACTCTTGCCATATCCCATTTGACCACTGCAATTTACCTTGATTCATGGACCTAACATTCCAGGTTCCTATGCAATGTTGCTCTTTACATCATTGGACTTTACTTCCATAACCAGTCACATCCACAACTGGGTATTGCCCCAGCGGAGGCATGGGTCTGCGGTGGCCTGCTGCAGGGTTCGGGGCACTGAGTGTAGCAGTGAGTGCATGGGACGTTTTGAAGGAGGTCGCCATTATCTTCATTATCTCCACCATAGTTTGGCCTCAGGTCAAACAACAGGGAGGAAACACATCCACCCGTCAACAGAAAATTGTATTAATGATTTTCTGTGCATGGCTCCTCCCGTCAGAACAAGACCCAGTTTCCCCCTCAGTCAGTCTCTCCCATCAGGAAGCTTCCATAAGCCTCTTATCCTTCTCCTTCAGAGCGCATACAGACTGAAAACCACAATCACAGAAATTAACCAATCTAATCGCATGGACAACAGCCTTGTCTAACTCAATGAAACTATGAGCCATGCCGTGTGGGGCCGCCCAAGACAGACAGGTCATGTTTGGAGAGGTCTGACAAAACGTGGTCCATTGGAGAAGGGAATGGCAAACCACTTCGTATTCTTGCCTTGAGAACCCCATGAACAGTGTGAAAAGGCGGGAAGATATGACACTTAGAGATGCACGCCCCAGGTCGGTAGGAGCCACCTCATCCGTGCGGCAAACCCGATTCCTCTTGCTCTTTCTCAGCGCGTCCTAGGAGAGCGTCTTGCAGGCTCGGGAGTGAGCTGGCCGAGCAGCAGCGCGCACGCGCGGTGAGTGGCACGCGCTACGCCAGCGCGCACGCGCGGTGAGTGACGCGCGCTAGGCCAGCCGCCCAGGGAACTCGCGCATGCTCAGCTGCTGGGTCGCACCTCGCGGACTGTAGCCCAGCAGGCTCCTCTGTCCATGGGGCAAGAATACTGAGTGAGTTGCCATTTCCTGCTTCAGGGGATCTTCCTGACCCTGGGATCGAACCCAGTCTCCAGGATTCTTGACCACTGAGCCACCTAGATTACCTATGCTCTTTGGCCTTGCCCTTTCCTAAGCCCAGATATGCCATGTGCATTCACGGTGCATCGCTGCTGGCCTGACAGACCCTAGATCTCCATGCACAGCCCTGGCCACAGGACCACCTGCTGTCCCACGGTCAGGGACTCCATCTCTACGAGGCTCAGCAGCATGCCAGGACTGACTTTTTAAAATTGTATCTAATTCTCTGTTGGAGATAGCAAGGCTGCGCTCCAGAAACCCAGAGTTCTGCATTATTATTTTCCTAGCGGAGGTTGCTGCAAACTCCACTTGGCGTCTTTGCTCACCACACGTTTCTAAAGTCATATGGACTGTCAGGTCACGTGGTCCCAGCAGCAGGACAACTGCGCGTGGCCTGGACCCGCAGCCTTTTCTGCTCGAGGCCCTACTCACTGCTGGGAACTCTGAAGTTAGGATCCCCATTCGGTTTCCCTCCTTAAGAAAAGGGAGCCAAGTCTTCATACCTTCTTGACAACAGGACAAACAAAACAACCACAATACAAAAACCAGGCGAAGAGGCTCTCTTTAGCTAGAGGAAGCACAGAGAACAGCTCATCTGAGACCCATCAACCACTGATGCTCTCTGCTTCTGGAGAAAGAACGCCTCAGTCCTGAGAGCAGGGGTCTGGGCGATGCACCACCCCACTCACAGCAGGGTCTGTTTAAAAGGCCTGAGGGAAGTTTGGAGAGATGGAACAATTAAACAGATCATAGCAAAGGCGTGTATCTCAGGAGAGAGAGAAGCCACGGCAGAGACAGACATGAGCCTGTTTTGCCAGACCTTTCTTAAAACTGGTTTCTGTAAGCACCCTCTGTGTCTTTAGAATAACATGTCTCCATAAACTTATCTGATTGGGCTTCTGTTCCTCACAACTGAACATTCTCTGAGAGCCTGTAGGATTTTCTACCTATTGGTTGTAAGTAATTTGGAGAAAAGTAGTAGGAATTCAAACCTCCATGGTTTGGGAATGTAGTTCAAAGGTGAAAAGCACATTCACTGTTTGTTTAAACAGTCCTTTTAGTTTTACTTCAGCTTAACAGGAAGTAGAAACTGAAAAATGTATATCAAGCCTAATGGTCTGATTAAAATGAAGACAACTCTTAAAATTAAGCCAAGCAATTTAAGGGTTTTATTTTACCAAAAGCATGGCTCTAATAGCATTCAGATAATTTACTGCCTAAATATCATGCAATATTTTGGGATGGGAAACATTTTAAGTACAATAAAGGATATGGTCATTATAGAATCATCTACTTGTGATGATCTGTAAAATTATCTTGAGAAATAAGATCTGTTTTGCCTTTATTGCCCATTAATTAATAACATTATCTTAAGAAACCTGTCAAATCAGTTAGCTGTTGCTGCATAGCAAACCACCTCAAATCTCAGCACCTTAAAATAAGCATTTATTATTGATCAAGAACCTAAGGGTCAGCTGAGAAGTTTACTTGGTCTCTGTCTTCCCTGCTCACTCATACTTCTGAACTCAGCTAGACTTTAGGTGGGCAGTCCTGACTGGCTGGGTTCTGTCCTACATATCTGGTCTGGGATGACCTTAACTGGAACCACTGCATTCTTCTCCATATGGATATTTATCTTCCAGCCATGGGCTTGTTCTCATGGCAGAGGCAGGGGTCCAAGAGCCTGGATTAGAATTATTTAATTTCTCTTGCAGCTGAAGCTCAAACTGGCATTCTGTCAGATCCATCACATTCTATTAGCCAAGGCAAGTCATAGAGTGAACCCTCATGCAGAGATCAGGGAGACACTTCCATGATGGGTGGAGCTTCAGAGTCACAATGCCAGGGCCATGGGTACAGAGGGGACTGCCCCGAGTCCTTTCTGTAACCCATCACAGCTATGAAGACTGATAATCATTCTGTTGAACAAATGACCAGCTGCATGACCATGAGTAATTTAATCACCCTGTCTGGTCTTCATTTTCTCAATTTATGAAATAGACAGCAATGTAAAACCTATCCCAAAACTGTTCTAAGTATTAAACGAGGTAAAATACAGTGCATGTCACAATGCCTGAAACATACTCAACAAATAACAATTATTTCTTACTGATATTGTTTATAACCTTCTCATGTGCATGTGAAACTTCTACAGATATGTGAGTGGGGGTGTACTGGAGGGGTGGGAGATGATAGTGTATTCAAACATGAGAAATGAACACCTTTACATTACATCTCACCAAATCCAATTCTCTCTGGCCTAAGCCATCTCTTGATGAGGAGATACTTTCATAAGTTATTTTATGCCAAAACGAGAACTTCATAAGTGGTTACCCAAGAAGGAAAAGAGTCCAAAGTGCAACTGCAAAGATGTCAAAAACAAAAGCCAGAAGATTTGAAAGTAAATGCCCTGCTTTTACATTTGGCTTTATTTGCATTTTTCATCAGTGTTCTATATCAGTACAGAACAGGAACTGATCTCCCCTAAACTCAGTTTGTAGAACAACTAAGTTATTAACAGGATACTTTCTCTGTGGCCTTTTCTTTCAAAGATGCTTTAAATGAAGGGGAGTTCCTCCATCTTAACTGAGAACAAATTCAGAGCAGATTATGGGCAAAAGCTGACTAATTTTCAAATTTAATGTTTTATATTAATAGTAATTTCCTTTATCAAACTCACACCTCTTTGGATTCTAAATATCTTTGCTGAGTAGTTTCTTCATCTTCTATTACTGTATCAGTCTCATACTCTTTTTCAAGATGACTAGTTGAAGTAAAGTAAAAATTAAAAAAAAAAAAACAAAAAGGCATGCATATAGACTAGAAAGAACATTGAACATGAACTTAAAATTAAGTGTAATAAAATATGATTTCCTATTATGAATAACTAGTTGCCCACAAATTTGATAATTTAGATGAAACAGACAAAATCCTTGAAAAGTACAAGTGACCAAAACTCACACAAGAAGAAATGAATAAGCTGAATAAGCCTACATTTACTAATTGAATAGAAGGCTAATAGTATCCTAAGAAAGGGAGCACCAGACTCAGATGGTTTCACTGGCAAATTCTACCAAACATTTGAGGAAGAAATGACATTAAGTCCCCACAAACTATCCTATAAAATATAAGCAGGTTCTCATTCTATGAGAACAGAATTACCTAATATAAAAACTAGATGAATAAATTTTAAGAAAGGAAAATTATAGACCAATATCTCTCATATACACAGATGTAAAATCCTCAACAAGTATTAGCAAATCATATTCAATAATGTATGACAAGAATCCCACAACTAAGTAAGATTTATTACAGATATATAAGGCTGGCTTAACATTTGAAAATCAATCAGTATAATGTGCCACATCATCAGGCTAAAAAAGGAAACTCACATAGTCATATATAGTTTATTGATGTAGTCAAAGCGCTTGAGAAAATCCAGCATCCATTCATGGTAAAAGTTCTCAGCAAACTAGGGATGGCAAAGAGATGTGTCAACTTCCCAATTCAAATTAAAGAACAGTTACAAAACATCTGTTGCAAGGATCATACTTTTGGTGAAAAATTAGGCCTGTCCCCCTAAAATTGAGAACACAGTGAAATTGGCCTCTCTTGTCACTCTTATTCAGTGTCATACAACAAGCCCTAGCTAGTACAATAAGACAAGGAAAAGAAATAAAAGGTATACATGTTGAAAATAAATACATAAAATTTACTTTATTCATAAATTACATGTCTTTCTATGTAGAAAATCTGCAAGGATTGATGCACACACACAAAATAAAGTTCCTGGAACTAATGGATAAGTGTAGAATCAGAAGGCTTCATGTTACAAGGTTAATACACAAAGGTCAATTTCTTTTTCATATAGCCACAATAAACAACAGAAATTTAAAATTATAAAAACAATACCATTTATAATGGCACACAAAATAGATGAAATATTAGGGATACATGTAACCAAATACAAATAGGATGTATATGCAGGACATTACAAAATTCTGATGAAAGAAATCCAAGAGAAACTAAACAAATGAAGACACATGCCAAGCTCATGGATGGGAAGAGTCAACAATGCTAAAATGTTTCACTACAACCTGATCTACAGACTCAATGTCATTTCAGTCAAACTCAGCCAGTTATTTTATAAATAATAATAAAAAATCTGATTCTAAAGTTTATACAGAAAGAAAGAAGTTTAACCAACACAATACTGTAAATGAAAAACAAACTTGGAAGAATCATTCTATCTGATTTCAAGACTTACTACAAAGCTACAGTAATCAAGATAGTGTCTCACTGGTGAAAGAACAGACACATGGAATGAAACACAATGAAACAGAACAGAGGACCTGGAAATAGACTCGCATAATTGGCCAGTGTTTGATGAAGAAGCAAAGGAAATCCTTAAAATGACTAAGAATGGACCAGTGAATGGTAGGTTGGATGGTCAGCCTTACTACAGAAGTCTTCAGCCATGACCCTCAATAAAACAAAAACAGAGACAAGACTCTTGAGAGAAGCTCTTTAGGTGTTCATTGGACTGATGTTTCTCGTAAGCCAGACTATTAGTTTGAGGCTTCCTTGACTATGAGACCTGCTGCAGTTGAACAAAAATAATAAATTCATTCTCTTTTGATAAGAGAACTCTAGCAATGGGCGTTCCACAATAAAAAGGGATCTTCTGTTGTCTTTTTTCTCATTGCCTTTTGAGTTTCTTCATTCAGATAGCCAAATGAGAAATCAAGCTGAATTCAAATCATGATGCCATCACTTAAGAATCTAATATCAAAATGCTTCAGAACACATGAATTCCTTGAACCAATGAATGAACAGAGATGTGGCCACTTGGAGAACCTTAAGTTAAGATGACCCTTATCCTCTGACAAAGTTTATGAAGTATAACTGGATATATCTGATTTATTAATAGTTTTAACCTTTTTTTGGAAGCAATGACACAAGCTGCTTATGCCTCCATTACCATTGGCATCAACGACATGTCACTCCAAGAGCAGGAAAACAGAAAGTCTGAAAGAAACAGAAAAATCAAACAATATAATGAGAAAATTGTATGTTGAAGAGGAAGGAGGCAATTCTTGACGATATTATAAGCCATTCTTAAAATAGCAGCCATTTTTCTTGTTAACAGCATTGGAAGTAAGAGAGCAGCAGTATTTTGGTGAGCATGATATTTTTGCATTAGTAATAAGTTGCCAAAAAGATAACTGGGAAATTGCAGACTTTAGAAATTAGGTTCATTGGCCACATGTTCTCGCTTCCCTGGGGAGAAAGATTTGTCTGAACTTTTCAAAATTGAAAGGAGCCAAGATAAACCACACTTATTATTTCTCCAGATTTTCTAACTGAAAGGATGTAAATTTCTTTATAGGAAGTGAAGTGTTTATGGGGAACTGCAGGTCAAGTTCTGGCTCCATCTCCTCATAGCTCTGTGACCAGGTCTTCAAATGACGTAAGTCCCAGCAGCCCCCTCTATAAAACGGTGGAGGTGGTACTACTCACTCACCAGGGTCAGTGGAACGCTTAGACAAAGCACCTAACACAGGGTCCCCCACAGTAGCATTAAAATACACAGCATATTCTTCTTATCACCAGGCCCATTCATCCTGCCCCACAAACTCTTCCCTATTCCACCACATGCCCTGTGTCAGGTTTCCTGTTTTACATCCCTTTTGGAACCCTCCAAGTAATGAGACGTTGACCTGACTTTTCAATACACGTCAAAACCTGCCTACCCGCCAGCACACGTACTGGATCGTTTCTCCTTCCACGCAGTCGCACATGAAGGCTACACACTCCTCTGAATTGTGGGCAGTGGTGGTGTGGTTGCAAAGTCACGTCTGTCTCTTGTGACCCCATAGACTGTAGCCTGCCAGACTTCTCTAACCATGGGACTCTCCAGCATGATCATCAGTCAAATCATTCTTGACATCTCACACAGTTCAGTTCAACTATTCACCCAGGAAAACCTCTCATTTTTTGTCAGCATCCCTTGGTTTTTACCAATATGGCCACACTCAGCTTGTTAAATTCCTTCTTTAGTCAGCTCATATTTAACTGAATGATTACTATGTGCGAGGGGCTTCCCTGGTGACTCAGATGGGCAAGAACCTGCCTGTGATGCGGGAGACCCAGGTTCCATGTCTGGATCAGGAAGATCTCCTGGAGAAGGGAATGGACACCTCCTCCAGCACTCTTGCCTGGAGGTTTTCATGGACAGGGGAGCCTGGTGTGTCTATGAGGCTGCAAAGAGTCGGACACAACTGAGTGACTAGCACTTCACTTTTTCACTTTTACATGCGAAGAGCTATGCTCAACTGAGTATGTGTTCAAATAAAACAATGTGGCTCCTGACATTTTGACACTTACAACATAATAGAGAGACAAACAATAAACAAGTAATCAAGCAAAAAAAAGATAAGTATATAATTATACATTATGACAGATGCTGCAGAAATAATGAACCTGACACAGTATTGTTGAGGGTAAGTTCTGGGGACGCACCTACTTAGACTGCAGGGAAGGGTGATCTCTTAACACACAGGAAGGTGACTATAGATTTACGTTAGAGAGGGACCAAGCTGGATCCAAGTTTTCCAGCAGGCACTCAGGTTGCCCTGCAGAGAAAAGAAGCACAACCGTGTGCATGAGGAAACCAGTGAGGAGCCTGTCATGGATATCCAGGCAGGAAAGGATCATTGTTTGGATGAGAAGAACCTTACTAGTAACTGCAGGCAGAAATGCATGCTTTGGGGGATATTTGTGAAACAGAAATGGCAGAATTGGATATTCAAGGTGGGGAGTGGAAGACAGTATTCAGAGTCATGTCCAGGCAGAGGTGAAATTGAACTGTTGTGAAGCCATGGAGATGAGTCTCGGCTCCATCCTTACAGAGAGACATCCAAGGGTATGGGGGGGTGGCGGGGAGGAGAGGGTCTTAGCAATAAGTCCATGTGATCCCTTTGCTGTAACAGTTTTCAAAAGTAAGGCACGTGTGCTTACTTTTTAAAATGGAGTATCTTCAGATTATACACACCTCAACCCCCCAAAACTCTCTCTACCTGCTTCCAACTTTGAGCCTTAACCACCAGGTGGATGGGGTTCCTCTTTATGGAGATGGGGAACACGTGAGGCTGGGAAGGTCAGGGTGCCATTGGATGTGGGAGTTTGGGATGCCTGCCTAGCATTTAGCTCATCATACAAGATCCTAAACAGCTTCTGGATCTTTCCCAACATCAAATCCATGTTCAAAGAAAAAAAATCCACCATTGAAAATACTCAACTTCTAAACTAGTGGTTCTTGAAATTTAGAAATTATCCTTGATAATTTAGAAAATGTACACCCTTTTCCTCTCAGAAAATACACTTCAGAGTGATAGTTGAATTCTCCCTGAGCCAAGAGCCCATCTCTTCTCCAAATGCCATCACCACACTACGCGAGAGGCCAAGGGTAGATGTTCCATCTTCCCAAAGATTATCCTGGTAGGCACAGCAGTTTGCTTTCACACACGAATCTCAAGATGTTTGTTTAAAATCAACTGTATTGGGCCTCCCTGGCGGCTCAGTGGTGAGGCCAATGCAAGAGATACGAGTTCAATCCCTGGTCTGGGAAGATCCCACATGCAACTAAGCCTGTGCACCACGACTCCTGAATCTGTGTCCAGAAGCCACAGCTGCTGCGTCCACCTGCAGCATCTCCTGAAGTTTCCCGCCCGAGAGCCCATGCTCGGCGAGAGGCCACTGCCGTCAGCAGCCCACACACGGCAGCAGGAGAACGGCCCCCGCTCGCCGCAACCAGAGAAGAGCCTGAGAGCAGTGAAGACCCAGCACAGCCAGAGATGAATAAGTAAGTTAATGAACAAGCCATTTAAAAAATAAAATCAGCCATGTCGCCCTGTAGTCTCAACTTATCCCCACAATGGCGATACATTGGAGAACCATATCATGTTCTATGGTTTCTACCTGGCACCTTCTGAGAATGTTTATTTTCAAAGCACATTTTCATCCTTTGCGTGTTCCCAGGCAGTGCTAGTTGAAAGAACGGAATGTATTTCTTAGCCTCAATACCGTGTGCTGCTTTGGTTTGTTTTAAGAGTGCAGGCCGATCCCGGAGAAACCCGTGAGCTGAAGTTGCTGCACAGGCGCCTTTTGCTGCTCACTCCTCTGTTGTCTCGCAGTGTCCTTTGTTTATTCGCTGCTTCGCGTTACAGTGTCTCTGACTTCTGCCCACTTTCACGACAAACCCAGGGAAAGGCAGTGTTGGGAGATGCTCCTGACCCACATCACTTAGAGGAAAATTAAAAAGTTGCTTATCAAATCATCACACCATCAACACAAACTGTATTAAGACCTGAATTCAGTTCCTATGACAACAGTAACTTTGGCAAGATTGTCCCAAAATTAAAGGGATCCCATTAAACAAAGAGGAGCCTCTGTGAGTTTGGAGTCTTCACGTGGACCCCAAACTTGACTGTGCTCGGCAAGCCATCATTCACCTGTCACCTCCACTAGAGAGAGCTTCTTGAGGACAAAGATTTCCATGAACCTCGCCATGTGACCACATACTTTGCACAGAGTAAATACAAAATACACACAAAGGAACTGAATGGTGAGACTGGTTTGCCTACTTGACTTGCTGAATCTGAGGCTTTTGCATTTTGTTTTTTTGTTATATTTTGGGGGTGCCCACTGTCTTGTAGGAACTTTATCAGGCATGCTCCACAGTCTCTTTGATTGCTCAGAGAATCATGCTGGTGATACTGTCCCCATTTTGCTAATGAAAAAGCAGAAGCTTCAAGGAATTCAGTCACTTGTCCAGCCTCCAAGAAAACCTGCTTGACGGCTCCTGCTTTTTCCACTCCATCACTCATGCTGCTGCTGTGAACCTGGCCTCTGAAATGTGTGCCAGACATGGAAGCATTCGTCTACCACAGGACCTTTGCACCTGCTTTCCCTTGGGCCTAAAGCACTGTCTTCCTTGCTGTTTATATACTCACTTCTTTCTAAAAAAAATTGCTTATTTGGCTGCACTGGGTCTTTGTTGAAGCACACAGGATCTTCCTTGCCTCATGCAGGATTTTCTGCTGTGGCACACGGGCTCCGGAGCAGTGGGCTCGCAGGCCCAGGAGTTGCGGCACTTGGGCTTAGTTGCTCCGCAGCTCGTGGGATCTTAGCACCGCAGCATGTAGAGTCTTAGTCCCTGGCCAAGGATTGAACCTGTGTCCTGCATCACAAGATGATTCTTAACCACTGGACCACATGGGAAGTCCCTACTCACTTCTTGTCTTCTACCTTTCAATATCATTTCTTCAGAGAGGCTATTCGTGAGCACTCAATCCAAAACTCCTTCTTTCCTGGCCACCTTCTATTCCTTTGCCCTGTTTTTTGTTTTGTCACAGCACTTACTGCTGCCTGTCAGTATGTTACATTGTGCAATGCATCTTGAGTTCAACTATTTCCTAAAATTTTAGAATTCAAGACATCTGTTGACTGGCTTCAGATGACTTAATTTTGTAGCTACTGGGCTTCTTTCCCCCATTTGTTTTGTGTTTATATGTGACATTTTTCCATTTATGAGTTGATACGATTTAAGCAGATAATAGAAGATGCCAATTTGAAGGCGTTGTGACCAGCATTACCACCCTTGTGGTTTCATTGCATCCTTTATTTTCTCTTGCATTCTTCTTGATTGGTGGACCTTTATTATTTTCTGTTTCTTCTTTTATTGCTATCAGCACCATGTTCCACCCCAAAGTTAACTAAAAATTAATCCACAAAAATATTAAAATGTGATACATTCCCTAAGCCTTGCTTTTCATTTATCATCTTTATGTCCTTGCCAGTAAATTTTTTTGGCATTTCTTTTAACTTTGTATTCAATAAGAATTGATTGAGTGTGGGAGCAGAGTCTGGCTATGATCAAAATTTTACAAAGGGATGTAATTAGTACCAAAAACAGCAGTAAGGATGATAGCTGGCGTTTGATGAGCAGACACTGTCTGTGGCACAATGTCTACGGGTTTTACCTGTGTTTTGGGTAGACCCTGCAGTAACCTGTGAAGACAGCAAGCACAGCAGCTGGAGAGCTTGTTGATAAGCGGTGGAAACAGGGCTTGAACCAGGCAGTCTCGACTTCAATTGCTCTTAGCTGCTCTGCAGTGCCGCCGGTACAGTCTTCTGCCGTGAGGTCCAGTACAGGCGCAGCGCAGGAAGGGGCCACTGCGTCTTCTGCCGCTGAGGTCCAGTACAGGCGCAGCGCAGGAAGGGGCCACTGCGTCTTCTGCCGCTGAGGTCCAGTACAGGCGCAGCGCAGGAAGCGGTCACTGCGTCTTCTGCCGTGAGGTCCAGTACAGGCGCAGCGCAGGAAGGGGCCACTGCGTCTTCTGCCGTGAGGTCCAGTACAGGCGCAGCGCAGGAAGGGGCCACTGCGTCTTCTGCCGTGAGGTCCAGTACAGGCGCAGCGCAGGAAGGGGCCACTGCGTCTTCTGCCGTGAGGTCCAGTACAGGCGCAGCGCAGGAAGGGGCCACTGCGTCTTCTGCCGTGAGGTCCAGTACAGGCGCAGCGCAGGAAGGGGCCACTGCGTCTTCTGCCGTGAGGTCCAGTACAGGCGCAGCGCAGGAAGGGGCCACTGCGTCTTCTGCCGTGAGGTCCAGTACAGGCGCAGCGCAGGAAGGGGCCACTGCAGGCCGGGTCCAGCAGACAGACCCCGGAGGCCCGTGCAGCGAGGCGGCGAGACGCGCCTTGAGGCTGACCAGACAGTGCCTCTCTGAGTGCTCACACATTTCATAACGCTTTTGATCTCATCAAATCTAAGAGGCTCATTTTATGTTTAGGGAGACAGAGGTAAGACCAGGAGATGTCATCCGTCCAATTCTGTCCATCTGGTAAGCAGCAGGAGAAGTAGCATCCATACCCTTGATACAAAACTCACCCCCTCACCAACATGGCTTTGTCCTCCACAGACAGAAGCTTCTTGTTAAGATGCAACACTTCACAGTGACTCTTTATTTATCTTTTTTTCTTATTCCATCTAAAAACCTCAAGGGACAGCCTGTGCAGTATAAGGAGCCTTGAAGCCATGAATACTCTTTAAAATGTCCAACAGTAAAAACTAACAGGATAGTAGGAAAGAGAAACAGTTCCCATAAACCAAGGGTTTCCCTCCACCTTCATCTGAGCATTTCCAATTGGCATGGAGTTTCTCAACTTTTATATTCGTGGGGGATTTAGAGTCAATCAATAGCCTCACATTTCACATTATTAAAGTAACTCTGAACCTATCAAGAATTCTGACCCATAAACCACGTTTCTGTGTTGGAACCAGATCAGCCACAGAATGGGTCAAAAATCTCATTTTTCAATATTTTTCAATCCACTTCATCAACCAGATGGTAACTGACAAGCATCCCCAGAGTAACATTTAAGAAAACAATTAGAAGAGAAGCTTCTGGGGGATCAAGAAGTGTCGGTCACAGGGAACGAACCATTAAATCTATGTCTCTAAACACTTTTTTAAGCAGAGTCCCACTGCCATTTGAAAATACTGGGAAACAGTCAAGAGACTCCTGAGTCATGCTGAAAAGCAATGCTGACAATCTCTACATTTTGTTGGTGCTTTGGCACAGAGTTGAAAAGTCAGGCAGCAAAGTGCTTCACAAGATTACCATGCACAGGAACCCCCGCGGAGGAAAGGGGAGGAGATTTGTTTAAACGCAAACTCTAGTTGAGTGCAGGAGAAGACTCTTAAGAGTCCCTTGAACTGCCAGGGGGTCAAGCCAGTCCATCCTGAAGGAAATCAACCCTGACTATTCACTGGAAGAACTGACGCTGAAGCAGAAGCTACAATACGTTGGCCACCTGGTACAAAGAACCAACTCACGGGAAAAGACCCTGATGCTGGGAAAGATTGAAGGTAGGAGGAGAAGGGGGCGACAGAGGATGAGATGGCTGGATGGCATCACCGACTCCGTGGGCATGAATCTGAACAAACTCTGGGAGGTCCTGGAGGACAGGGGAGCCTGGTGTGTTACAGTCTCTGAGGTCACGAAGAGTCAGATCTGACTTAGTGACTCAACAACAACAAATTCAGGAGGTCTGGGTTGGAGCCTAAAATTTTAAATTCCTAACACTCTCCCAGGTGATGGGTTATATTTTGAGTGCAAAGCTTGCATCATGGAAAAGTCACCAGCTTTCAAATCAGAGAGACATAGGACTGATGCCCACCTCAGTCACTGCCTGGCTGGATGACCTCAGGGAATCTTTAACTTCTCTGAGACTCTGTTTCCTCATTTGTCAAGTTTGCCTGGTAAGACGGAACCCATATGACTGCCCGCAGTGTCTGGGAAAGAGGAGGAATTCAATTAAGAACAGCCATCCCAATAATAATGCATATTATTGTTATTATTGTCTCAAAAGGTGGAGACAAAATGTAAAAGATGCCAGAGGTGAAGTCAAAGATGTGGATGGGATCCCAAAAGCCATCAAAGGAAGTTTTCCTGTTTGTTTATTGAGCATCCTCCATGCAAGACTCAGCTTGAGAACTTGACATGGATCACTCCTGTGACTGGGGGAGTAAATCATCTTGGAACTTTCCAGGCAGTCCAGCAGTGCCAGTGCAGGGGTCAGCATTTGATCCCTGGTAAGGGAGCTAAGCGGAGAAGGCAATGACAACCCACTCCAGTACTCTTGCCTGGAAAATCCCATGGACGGAGTAGCCTGGTAGGCTGCAGTCCATGGGGTCTCTAAGAGTCGGACACGACTGAGCGATTTCACTTCCACTTTTCACTTTCATGCACTGGAGAAGGAAATGGCAGCCCACTCCAGTGTTCTTGCCTGGAGACAGAGCCCGGTGGGCTGCCATCTATGGGGTCGCACAGAGTTGGACACAACTGAAGCGACTTAGCAGCAGCAGCAGCAACAGGGAGCTAAGATCACACATGCATCATGGCCAAAGAACCAAAACCTAAAATAGAAACAATGTTGCAACAAATTCAACAAAGACTTTAAAAATGTTACACACCAAAAAAAAAAAATCTTTAAAAAAAGGGGGCAAATCATATTATTTAATCCTTATCATCAACCATGACTTCATGGCAAATAGAAGGGGGGAAAAAGGAAGCAGTGACAGATTTTATTTTCCTGGGCTCCAAAATCACTGCAGACAGTGACTGCCACCATGAGAAGAAAAGATTGTTGCTCCCTGGAAGGAAAACAATAACAAACTTAGACAGCATATCAAAAGCAGAGATCACTTTGCCAACAAAGGTTCATATAGTCAAAGCTATGGTTTTTCCAGTAGTCATATACGGATGTGAGAATTGGACCATAGAGAAGGCTTGACACCAAAGAATTGATGTTTTTCAAACTGGTGTTGGAGAAGACTTTTGAGAGTCCCTTGGACTGGAAGGAGATCCAACCAGTCCATCCTAAAGAAAATTAGTCCTGAATATTCATTGGAAGGACTGAAGCTGAAGCTGAAGCTCCAATACTTTGGCCACCTGGTGCAAATAGCCGACACATTGGAAAAGATCCTGATAGTGGGAAAGACTGAAGGAAAAAGGAGAAGGGGCAACAGAGGATGAGATGGTTAGGCAGCATCACTGACTCAATTCACATGAATTTGAGCAAAGTCTGGGAGATAGTGGAGGACAGGGAAGCCTGGTGTGCCGCAGTCCATGGGCTGCAAACGGTCAGACATGACTTAGTAACTGAACAACAACAGAAACTAAGACTGTACTAATACCACCTGCATCTCACAGAAAAGGAAACTGAAGCTCCGATTCATTGACTTATCCAAGATTGCATGGCCCACATGTGGCAAAGGAGGCAACTGAACTCAGCTCTTATATTAACATTAATAGCTCTCAAGCTCTCACTCTTCATCATCGGTAAATGGCCTTGAGCATACAGCTGGCAGGCCAAGTTGAGTAAGGTGTGTCCCTACCTTAGAGGAGCTCTCAGCCCCTGGGGGGAGGCTGTTGAAGACAATTTGAGATGCAACTCCAACAGAAAGAAATCACTCCAACTATTAAAAGAACTGAAAAGCCCCATCAAAATGAGGCATTCACTTCCATAGATCTGCAATGGAGATCTGAGTGTAGGTTTCATTGGGAGGAATCTGTGCTTGCTGATGTCCACAGTTATTCTTAGAATCCCAGTTGCTCTAGAAGAAAGTGGTTCAAAGCACTTTGCCTGAATCCCCTTACCTATTAAATGGAGCCACCTTCATGGAATTATTCCACTCCTGTTGTGTTAAATTGCTTTTCATATTTCCTCTAGTTCCTGCTATGTAATCCTGAGTATTTCATTTGCTGACTTCTTGATGCCGGACACAGGTGAGAGACCCTAGCAAATGAAGCTCAGTTCTCTGATTGTTTGTATAACTCAGGACTCTTTTTGCCACAAGAGACAGAAATCCAATTCAGATCATTTTAAGTGGAAAAACAATATTATTTATTGACTCACTGACCTGAGAAATCTAGGGTGATGATCTGACTTCAGGAACAGCTAGACCCAGGGGTCTGAAAAACTCCCGCAGGACCCAAGCTCTCTGTCTCTCAGTCTGGCTTCCCTTTGCATTGGCCCAGTTCTCCAGTGTCTCCTGCTGGTGGCAAGCCAGGCCACAGGGGTTCTGCATATACACTGCTCTGTCCACGCGTGTGTGCTCGGTCATGTTCGGCTCTTCACAGCCCTCTGGACTGTAGCTTGCCAAGTTTCTCTGTCCATGAGATTTTTCAGGCAAGAGCACTAGAATGGGTTGCCATTTTCTCCTTCAGGGGATCTTCACGGCTCAGGGACCAAAACAGCATCTCCTGTGTCTCCCGCATCGCAGGCAGGTTCTTTACTTGCTGAGCCATCAGGAAAGCCCACTGATACTGCTGTCAAAGCGTAAATTTCCTTCCCAACCATTGCAAGGGATGCGCCGGATTTGTTACAATGGATTTGGGACTTGCATCTATGCTTAAAACAATCCCCATGACCAAGGGGATAAAATGTGCTGACTGGTCAGGAGCTGATCATGTGACCACCCCTCGGGTGTCGTCCAGGGACCATGTGCAGGGAGTGTGGGAAGAGAGGTCTACTGAAATGCTGCCAAAGCAAGTTCTGGGCTGATGGAGACACCAGAAAGCTGCCACAGTGCTGATGGAGAAGGTCTCACAAAATGCTTAGAAATGACAAGAGGACTGCAGAGTGCTGTGCAGTTAGGGGTTTGAGATGCACTGTAAGAGGGTTCATCCTATCTTCCCTGATCACCATCTCCAATCCCCTAATACAAAGACAACACGGAGGAGGAGGACAGGCTTCTGCTGGGACACGGTGAACTTCCCAGGTGGCACAGTGGTAAAGAGCCCACCTGCCAATACAGAAGACACAGGTTCCATCCTTGGGTTGGGAAGATCCCCTGGAGAAGGCAATGGCAACCCACTCCAGTGTTCTTGCCTGGAGAACCCCAAGGCTTAGCCACTGAACAACAACAACAAAGCTGGGACAAGGTGTGTCACGTGATCACTGTGACCCCTGGTCTACGATGGCACTGCTTTGGAGGCAGCCACAAGGCGTAGTCCTCCCCACCATCCCTGTGGCCCTCCAGGTGCGGGAACATGTGAGTACAAAAGCAGTTCATCTTTACCATCCATCTCTTAGGCTTTTCCGGACCCCAGACAGCACTGACTTCTCTAAATGAGGCACCCTCCTGAGGAGCCTGGTGGAATAGCAGTGCTGACTCCGGTGCTGACAACTGTAGCCAGACACTTTCTGATTGCCACCAAACCCGCCTGAGAAGGGAAAGGGGGAGACGAAGGATTTGCGCATCGGCATGCGCACGCACACGCAGCTTTATAGAAATCACTCAGTTCAATGCAGCAGACCGCCCGCTGCTACAGAGTGAAGCCAAAGGCAGAAACGGAAAATTTACTGGGGCCAGAACAAATTCTGTTCGAGGCCTCAGGGATCCGGATACCATGGAAATAGTGACTGTATTCAAGGCTATTTTACATGATCCACATGTCAATGAAGAAGTTTCATATTGGGGGATTTTAATGATCCACAGAAAACTGCCAGCAAGTTAAAAAACTATATTGTGTTGATTACTGTATTGGATTTCCACATCCTTCACAGTGTGATCTCTTGACAAGGGACACCGCAGGACTGATGACCTTAACACAAACAGTCTGGAAACTCAGTACAGAGTGCAGAGCTAAGGTGAAGAGGAGTTATTTTCTAGGATTGTGACTTTTACAGAGCTGTCCATCTTTGCTCAGAGAATTTAGCATTCCTATTCATTGAAAGTGACAGAAATCGCAGCCCAAACTGTATTAAGCAGGAAACACAAGTTATCACGGAACTGAAGAAGCCCACAGAGGCTGAAGGTCTGGCTGTGTCAAGGACTCCAGTTTCGTCACCAGGCCTCGGCTTCTCTCTCCCTTTCGGCTCTGCCTTCCACCGCGCTGGTTTCATCCTCAGGTTCGCTCTGTGGTTCCAAGTTGCCCCAGAACTTCAACCATCCCAAGTTAAAGATGACAGAAAACAGACTCTCCTGTGTGTCTCCACCACAAGCCCTGTGATACTCGCTGAACAGGCCAACGCGGATTCCGTGTCTGCCCCGGTGGCCCGTCATCATGCGGGAGCAGTGTTATCACCCTACCTGTCCAGTTCTGGCTCACTGCGTCCACCCAGTGAAGAGGAACAGAGCTCCTCTTAGCAGAGAAGGCGCTGCTTCCTCAGAGGAGGTACAGAATAGTGTTACAAGGGGAAAACAAAAAGAAAACAACACCTTCTTCATAGACAGAGAAAATATTTATTAAAAAGGATCTGGGGACAAGGGAAAAGCAAATATGGTATATTAAAGTGTATGTGTGGAATCTAGGAAAATAGTACAGATTAACCTATTTGCATAGCAGACAGAGAATAAATGTATGGACACCAGCTGGGGGGAAAAGGGGTTGGATGAGTTGGGAGATCTGGGTTGACACATGCACTGCTCTGCATAAACAGGTAGCTGATGAGACCCTCCCGGACATCACGGGGAGCAGCACTCAGGCTCTGTGGTGCCTGGGAGTGAGGAAACCCCAAACAGAGGGGGGTGTGTGCATGTGCACATGTGTGTATATGTGTGTGCACACGTGTGTGCATGTGTGTGCATGTGTGTGTACATGTGTGTATGTGTGTATTTGTGTGTGTGTGTCTATGTGTGTATGTGTGTGTCTATATGTGTATGTGTGTGTGTTTGTGTGTGTGTCTATACGTGTGTGTATGTGTGTGTCTATATGTGTGTATGTGTGTGTGTGTATGTGTGTGTCTATATGTGTGTATGTGTGTATTTGTGTTTGTGTGTGTGTGTGTGTGTGTGTGGTGTGTGTAGCAGACACATTCTGCACAGCGAAAACTAACGCACACCATAAGCAACTGGATGCCTTTAAAAACTTTAAAAACAGATAAGCTTGTATTCTATTAAAATGTTTTATAGGAAAAAAATATCATGCATTCAAAAATATACAAAATTATAAATACATTTATAAATAAATACTAAATATTAAAGACAAACCGAACAAAAAAGGGTTTGCGGGCGACTGAAGCTTCCATCAAGGCCAAGAGCTAATGGCTGCTCACAGGTGGACAAAGCAACTTTCTTAGTTTTCCTGACTCCCCCCTCTCCGTGCCCTTTTTCTGCTTGTAACCTACTTCACTTCCAGCCCATCCGAAAATCAAACCACAGACTCCACAATCCAGAATACACCTCTAGATGCACTTCTTTTCTTCAGGAGAAAGAAAAGCTTCTGGATTTTGTTTGCAAGCAATCCTTACTCTCTGTCCCAGGAGTTGAAACAGGCTGAGATTCTCCATTAACCAGAAATTATGTGGGCACTCAGTGTCATGTCAAATAAGCCTTCTAAAAGGCCTAGTGAAGAAAGTGTGCAGGAGAATCTCCAGTCACACAGAGCTTCAGGTCCGCAGGGAGCAGAAAAAGGACATTAGACAGATATTAAACAGATAAGGTAAAATCCCGAGAAACAACAGTTGCTATCCTTTTGATGCACAAAATAAGCAGCTTGATTTTCTTCAGTAGGGCACACACTTTTATATTTTTGTCAATAGACATTCCCTTTTCCTAATTAAATATTAGTAATTTTACCGTTAGTCAAACTCATAGTAAAACTTCAAAGAGCTTTCATTTCTTTTAGAAATCGTGGCCCTTAAAGTACTGATCTAAAGTTTTCCAGCTTCTCCTATCACTCTCGCTGCTAAAAATAAATTAAACAAAGAATATACAGTAGAATATATTTCTAAATGAATAACAAGTATATTGAGGAAGTTCCTGTCTGAGAGATACAATCCTTCTCTAAAAAAGGATCATTTCCTACCATGGATACATGCATGCTTAGTCACTCGGGCGTGTCCAACTCTTTGCAACCCCGTGGACTGTAGCCCGTCAGGCTCCTCTGTCCATGGGATTTCTCAGGCAAGAATACTGGAGTAGGCTGCCATATCCTCTTCCAGGGGATCTTCTCCACCCAGGGATCAAACCCTCTCTCCTGTCTCCTGCACTGGCAGGCAGATTCTTTCCCTGCTGAGCCATTAAGGAAGCTTTGTAATGTGAATCAGTTCAGTTCAGTCGCTCAGTCGTGTCTGACTCTTTGTGACCCCATGGACCGCAGCACGCCAGGCCTCCTTGTCCATCACCAACTCCCAGAGTTTACTCAAACTCATGTCCATCAAGTTAGTGATGCCATCCAGCCATCTCATCCTCTGTCGTCCCCTTCTCCTCCTGCCCCCAATCTCTCCCAGCATCAGGGTCTTTTCCAGTGAGTCAACTCTTCGCATGAGGTGGCCAAAGTATTGGAGTTTCAGCTTCAGCATCAGTCCTTCCAATGAACACCCAGGACTAATCTCCTTTAGGATGGACTGGTTGGATCTCCTTGCAGTCCAAGGGACTCTCAAGAGTCTTTTCCAACACCACAGTTCAAATGCATCAATTCTTCTGTGCTCAGCTTTCTTCACAGTCCAACTCTCACATCCATACATGACCATTCGAAAAACTATAGCCTTGACTAGACGGACCTTTGTTGGCAAAGCAATGTCTCTGCTTTTTAATATTCTTTCTAGATTGGTCATAACTTTCCTTCCAAGGAGTAAATGTCTTTTAATTTCATGGCTGCAATCACCATCTGCAGTGATTTTGGAGCCCCCAAAAATAAAGTCTGACACTGTTTGCACTGTTTCCCATCTATTTCCCATGAAGTGATGGGACCAGATGCCATGATCTTAATTTTCTGAATGTTGAGCTTTAAGCCAACTTTTTCACTCTCCTCTTTCACTTTGTAATGTGAATAACCATTCCCAAATTCAGGGATAAAGAGGAGATACATGCCAACTCTTCTTGATTCAGTGACCACTTAGAGTAAGGACCAGCAAACTTGTCCTGTGAAAGGCTAGATAATAAATATGTTCAGCTTTGTAAGTAAGCGACACAGTCTCTTGTCATGACTATTCAGCTCTGCCTTTACAGTACGAAAGCGGCCATAGGCAATGTGTAAACCAGTGGACGGGAGACTTCTCCGGTGGCCTGGTGCTTAAGACTCCACACTGCCAGTGCAGAGGGCACAGGCTCAATCCCTGGTTGGGGAAGGAAGGTTCTCGCAGGCTGCACAGTACAGCCACAAAGTTTAAAAGAGAAAAAAGAAACTAGTGAATGGGGCTGCGTTCTAATAAAACTTTATTTATAAAAACATGCAGTGGGCCAGATTTAGCCCCACAGGCCCTAACTTGCTGATCCTCAGTCTAGGTCACTGTGTTGAGAAGAATTCGGAGGTTCGCTCTGAGGTCGGTAAAAAAAAGACAGTCTAGTCAATTAGTGAGGTTTGCCAAAGGCTGGGGAACAAAAGGTCAGCACGGAAGCTACACGTCTGCTATTTCTGCAAGCTGACCAATTTGTTATTTCAGCCACATGCCCCCTTGTGTCCCCTGTGTCAGGAATTGTGACCTCACTGCCTGGGGCAGAAGGTGTGGCCTGAGTTTTCTTTTGAGATTAACTAATTGCCCTAGATAGGGATCAAGCTTATGACCTTGGCCTCATTAGCACCACCAGCCTGAACCTTGTAGCTGAGACATCATGCTACAGATCAGGCTGCTGGAAAAGCAGAAAAAAATAAGGCCCTTGTTCTTTGAAAATGGTAGCAACTCACACTGGGAAAATGATCATTAGGAGAAGGAAGAGTGAGTATGTGTCCCAGCTTAACCTCTGGTCACTAGGTTTCCTCAACTCCCCTCTTCAGGGCTTGGGGATTAATGAAATTCACCATGATCGTGCTTCCCCTTGAATATACGCTGGCAAATGTTATCTGCTTTACAAGGTTGACAACGTACTATTTAGTGAGAAAACTGGGAATCATTTCCAAACTTTGTAATATGAGAAAATGACAGGAAAGCACAGGTTGATATCACTTACATATGGAATCTAAAAATAATGGTACAAATAAACTTATCTATGGGAGTAGGAGCGAGGCTCAAGACGGAGGGGATATATAGATATATCTATATATAGATAGATATATACATAGTTACGACTGATTCACATTGTTGCATGGCAGAAACCAACACAAACTGTTAAGCATTATCCTCCAACTGAATAAATAAAGGATCAATGGCAATGAAACCCAACTCAAAAACAAAAAATCTACAAAACAGAAACAGAGTCAGAGACGTAGGAAACCATCTAATGGTTACTTGGGGAAAGGCAGGGGAGAGAGAAGCCGGGAGATGGGGATTGACATGCACACTACTGTGTATAAAGCAGAGGACTTCCCTGGTGGCACAGTGGGAAAGAACCCGCCTGCCCATGCAGGGGACGCACGCCTGGTGCCGGCTCTGGGAGGCCTCACGTGCTGCGGAACAGCTAAGTCCCTGCGCCACAGCTGCTGAGCCTGCAGCAACCACCCAGGCCTGAGTGCCGAGAGCCCCTGGCTCCGCGACCAGAGAAAGCCCACAAGCATCCAGGAGGATCCAGCACAGCCAAAAACTAATAACTAAAATAGATAACGAGTAAGGACCTACTGCACAGCACACGGAGCCCTGCTCGATACCATGTAATGATCTATATGGGAAAAGAATCTAAAAAAGTGTTGATACATGTATACGTATAACAGATTCACCTTGCCGTAAAGCAGAAACTAACATGACATTGTAAATCAACTATACTGCAAATTTTTTTTTAATTTAAAAGAAAGCACAGGAATTCATAACATTGTGATTTCCCCCCTCCAATCATTTCATCACCATAGATAAAAACAAAGTGTTATTTTTCAGAAGAGATCTCCTAAAGTGAAAGCAGAAACCCAGGCATTTCAAAGGTTTTAGTTAGTTGTTTGGGGGTCTCTACACTGATTATGAAGGTGTTCAGGAAACATCTGTCAAGTGGATGACCCAGTGAATGAAACTCCTTAATGTAGAAGCAGAGCTGGCTTCACAGACACGTGACCCATACAGTCACCCACAACTCTGGGCTGAGAAGGGCCCCACATGGAATAGCTTGACCTCGGTTTACTGCTCAGCTGTCGCCATCTTCAATAATTTTTGAATCTAGGGCTCTACATTTTCATTTGGCCCTAGATACCCCTTCATCCCCAATTACGTAGCCAATACTGACAGTACAAGTCACTGTGCTGGGTGCTAAGTCCCTTAAGCCGTGTCCAACTCTTTGCAACCCAGCGGACTATAGCCCGTCAGGCTCCTCTGTCCATAGGATTCTTCAGGCGAGAATACCGGAGTGGGTTGCCATGCCCTCCTCCAGGGGGTCTTCTCAACGCCGGGACTGAACTCCAGTCTCTTACGTCTCCTGTATTGGCAGGCAGGTTCTTTACCACTAGTGCCACCTGGGAAGCCCAAGCCACTGAATATATTACGATTAATTTCTAGTCTCCTCAATGCAATTTGGTAAAAGGTAACCAGGCACTGTTTTCTCTCTTTCTTTCCTTCTTTCTTATTTCTTTCAGTTTTTTCATTCATCCACACAACAATGCATATCTAAAGAATTTCTCTGTGCTCTCAAAATCCTAAAATCCTTTCAACTTTGTTGTGAAAATTATATACCATGTGTAAAGTACTGGGAAAATACTTCATGACAAATAGAAGGGGAAAAAGTGGAAGCGGTGACACATTTTATTTTCTTGGGCTCCAAAATCAATGCAGACAGTGAGTATAGCCATGAGATGAAAAGACGCTTGCTCCTTGGAAGGAAAGCTGTGACAAATCTAGACAGCATGTTAAAAAGCAGGGACATCACTTTGCCAACAAAGTTCCATATAGTCAAAGCTACGGTTTTTTCAGTAGTCAGGTATGGATGGGAGGGTTGGACCATGAAGAAGGCTGAGCATTGAAGAAATAATGCTTTCAAATTGTGGTGTTGAGAATCTCTTGGACTGCAAGGAGATCAAACCAGTCAATCCTAAAGGAAATTAACACTGAATATTCATTGGAAGGACCGATGCTGAAGCTGCAACTCCAATACTTTGACCACCTGATGCAAAGAACTGACCCATTGGAAAAGACCCTGATGCTGGGAAAGATTGAGGGCAGGAGGAAAAGAGGACGACAGAGGATGAGATGGTTGGATGGCATCACCGACTCAATGGACATGAATTTGAGCAAGCTCTGGGAGATAGTAAAGGACAAGGGAGCCTGGTATGCTGTAATCAACGGGATTACAAAAAGTCGGATACAGCTCAGCAAATGAACAACAACAAAAAGTACCTCTGGGGTCTGCACATAGTAATGCTTGACTATTAATACTTCTGCAAAGTCACAGAAATGACCTTTCCATCTTGCCCAGTAATTAAACTCTAGGGAATTTTTTCTAAGAAAAAGTAACAAAAGAATAAAACTCTAGGCACAAAGATAATCCTTCCAGGATCATCTGCATTTGTGTGTGTGTTTGTTTTTAATAAATGAATTAAAGATGCTTGTTATCTGTAATAGAATTAAAGATGCTTGTCATCTGTAACTGGAGACAACCTAATTGTTCAACAGCAATGTAATATTGAAGGCAATGATGGTACATCAATATGATAGACTATTTTGAGGACATTAAAAATGATAATGATGAAAACAGCACAGGTACATGGAAATGTTTTTTTGTATAATATTATGCAAGAGAAACAGTACAACAGGTCAGGCTTGCTCCATAATAACTGGGATTAGACTGGTTTCATTCACAGTGATCCAGCTGACACCTAGTACAGAGTGCACACCAGGTGAGTATGTACTGAACAGACTCTAAAACCATAGGACCAGATCTGGAAGGTTGGGGGCAAACAATTTTCTTAAAGACAGATGGTATTAAGAGTTTGGTTTTCCATTGTTTCTGCAGTAAGAAAGGAAGGAGTAAAGAAGAAAGGCAGGGAGGAAGCAGAGGAGACGGAGAAAGAAGGGAGGAAGGGCCGGACTCAAGGCTCTTGTGTCTGTAAACCTTAAAGCCCCCATACAATAATGCTGAGAGCGATGATGCTGAGGTCACAGGGTGACCCAGAGGGTGGGAGAGGGAGGGGACACGTGTGTGGGCTGTCGCTCAGTCATGTCCGACTTTTTGCAGCCCCAAGGACTGTGGCCCACCAGGCTCCTCTGTCCATGGGATTCTCATGGACAAGAATCCTGGAGCAGGTTGCCATTTCCTCCTCCAGGAGATCTTCCCAACCTAGAGATCAAACCCGTGTCTCACATCTCCTGCCCTGGCAGGTGAGTTCTTTACCACTAGCACCACTGAAAGAACCTGCCTGCCTATGCAGGAGGCATAAGAGACAACACCGGCTCGATCCCTGGGGGAGGATGTGGCAACTCACTGCTGTCCCATAGGGTTGCAGAAAGTCAGGCAGGATGGAAGCATCTTAGCACACATGCACGCCACCTGAGAAGCCCTAGAGCTGCTGCATGTTGCACATCAGAAACCAATACAACATTGTAAAGCAATTATCCTCCAATTAAAACTTTAAAAATAAATAAATAAATAAAACGAAAGCACTTTCTTAACAACAAAAATCTCCTGAGCCTCTAACAGATAGCAGAGAAGACAAATAAAAATAAAACTCTCTGGCCTGATCCCTGGAAAGGAGCCACATAGTCCCCTCAGGCAGACAGGTGCTGACCACCTGTCTGGAGCCACCAGGTGAATCAGCTCTTCTGGTTTAAAGGGAGTTTGCCTGTCACAGCCTCACCGAACCAAAGCATGTTCTCATTGAACTGTTTCCTGCATGGACCAACTGCCACGGCTCCATCCACAGAAATAATTAACATGCCCCTGGCAGCCTTTATTGATATTCGGTTTATAAAGTGGTGACCTAGAGAGGGGGCATCTCTGGCAGATTAATGGCTCACAAGGGTCATTACTGGTGCAGAGGCGCTTCCAGGGGCTACTGATTCCTTTCCACTGGTTGTTAGCCCAGTTTCCACTGCCAAGTGCAAGGTGCACACAAGGGTCTCCATTAGCAGTTGGGATGTGCGTGCAATAACAAGCTTTGCCTTCAGACACACCACTTTGCATTTTTCAAAGTGAGGAGAGAGGGACTTAGCGCTGGAATCAAATATTTATTTATGCTGGCAATCTTCACACAAAACAACCCTGCTCGGCTGAAACCCAGGACAAGTCTGCACTGAAACAGTTGGGGAGGCTTGCTGCCTGGCGCACCTCCGTTCCCTTTTCCCTCTTTGCAGCAGAACACCAATCACATTCTGAGCATAACCGAGCACAGCCAAGTGGTCACATCTCGCAGCTCTCCTTGCAGCAGGGTAGCCACTGATATATAAGCAGAAGTCGCTTTGTAGAGATTCTGAGAGCCCCAGTGCCCCTCTCCCAGCTTCCCACCTGCGCACCAGAAGGCAGCTGGCGGCCTGAGGAGCTTGCGGAAGATGCTGGAGCCAAACGCTAAAGGCGCACGGTGCTGGCCAGCTTCCTGCAGCTGCGACACCAGCCTCGGGTACCTACCTCCCGCCCTCTTCTGCACGTGAGCGGGGAAAGCTGCCAAGAACTGGGAAGGGTCCAGTGTTTCACCTTCCTCACGAGGCAGCCAGCTGGCCGGCCACAGCTTCAGGGATTCTGAGAGAAGGTCCAAGACCCTCCTACTCCCAGCACAGCCCACAGCCCAAGCCTTTCGGGCCATCAGTCTCCTCTGTCCCCCCGGCCCCCAGCGCCCAGTGCCCTAGAGGTACCAAGGATGGATTCTGTGCACGCAGTAGCTTGGCATCACAGCTGAGGAACCCTGAACTTAGGGTGCCCGACCTTTTTATAACTGGCTGTGAGCAAACCTGTCTGAACATCACCCTGTAAAGAGATGTTATCTTCATTAACCCACACAGCAAACATGTCTTCCCTCCGTCCCAGGGGGAAACACTGTTCCTAGCTTCCAAAGCTGTTTGCAACAAATATCCTGCAGGAGATCCTCTGGAACAAAAGCTGTTCACAAACCAAGCAGAAATGAGGAAGACTGATGCAAAACTACCACCCAACAGGAACCATCTATTTTGTTTAAGCTAATGCTATCTGCAGTTTGTTACCTGCCACTGAGTGAAATTCCCCGCTAGTTCTTTGTTATATATGTATACAATTTTATTTTTTTTATTTTTGGCTGTGCTGGGTCTTCACTGCTGCCTGGGCTTTTCTCTCTTTGTGGACCATGGGCTCTCGAGCAAGCAGGCCGGGTAGCTGTGGCACACGGCTTCGTTGCTCTGAGGCACATGGAATCTTCCCTGACTAGGGATGGAACCCACGTCCCCTACACTTGCAGGCAGGTTCTTCACCCTGAGCACCAGGGAAGCCCTTCCTGCCAGCTCCTCCAGCGGCTGCGTCGGTGTTGTTTTCCTTTACACAGAATGGAGCGCGGGTCGCGTGGCTCTCCTGGGTGGACTAAGTCTGGAAGCACACAGCTCGGTTCTGACCCCAACCCCACCGTGCATTAGCTGTGTGACATAAGCAAGTGACTCAGCCTCTCTGGCCTTGCTTTCTTATCTCAGAGGTGGGAATGACACGAGCAGCAGCCTCACAGCTGGGGTGAGAAGCACGAGTTTAATACGCACGAAGCAGCAGGTGAGTGAAACGTGAGCCGCGTGCAGAGCAGAGCCGGCGAGGGGACAGCAAATCGGAGACTGGCCCCAGGTCCTCCACTGACGGCGGAGCTGGCGTGGAGTCAGCACCCCAACCTCTCCAAATGTCTTTATCTGCAAAACAGCACGGGGTGACGCAGGACAACGCAAACAGAACGCACAGCACACTGCCGGGCGCCAGGGCAAACCCTTCACAAATCCCTGCTGTTACTGCTATTGTTGCTCATTTTGTGTTGGACTTAAATTTTCTTCTTTAATCGTTTAGAAGCATCGGAAGACCTTTGTACTCCTTGCTTTATCTCATGAATACTCTTAGTCAAACATTATTAAATATCTCTGATTGCAGACCCCTTTAATCTTCTGGTTTCGTTCTGACAGAGGTCACCTGGGGTCATCCCAACCTCATCAAATTCTCAGTCAATTCAACTGCATCACAGAAAGACAGAGGCCCTCAGAGCTCACCATTTCTATGCTTCTGAATCCGTGAAAAAGATTCGGTCTTTTTCTTTTAAAAGGTCTCTGAACTCCATTTGTTCTAAATAATACTTTTTAAGAAGGATCCAAGTGCTAATTGAAAGCATTTCATTCCCTGTATATTAAATAAAAATGAGATCCGAAATTCTTCATCTACATTAAAATTCTCCTATGCTATTCACATCTTTAATGTGAATCTAACATACTGAAACAATGTCAGAAATTCTTAAGTTGGAAGATTTTATAGATTTTCTTAAAGTAAGATTGATTTGAATTATTTTTTAAATACAACATTTACTAGAATGTCACTATAGAATTTCTTCATTTCATCACATGTTTTTGACAGCTAAGAAAGGTCTCTTTCATTCTTCTAAATTAGATCCTTTAATAAATTCACAGTCTTGACTTGAGACAGGATGATTATATGACCAAAACTCCCAGCAGTAAGCTTATAATTAAGCAGTAATATTAATAGACAGTGAGCTCAGGCATGTGTTCCAATAAAGTGCAAAGATTTGAAAAGAGCTGAATACTGGGTAATAGGCGGAGTCCCCATTTATCCGAGCACTTGGGATGATACTTCAACCCAGCAAGCTCTGACAGGTGTGTCTCTGTTCCTTACCACTCTTTCTGACATCACTGAGCTGAATTCTCAGACTCGCCAAAATAAATCTTGGGCTCCTTCTGCTAATATATTTTTCAATTTCAGGACTACAAAAAAAAAAAAAAAGAAAAGAAAAATAGCCCCAGGAGCTTTGAGGGTTGCCATTATTGATGCAAGGAGTCCAAGTATAAAATTATACCAGAGTCAAGCACAATTCAGTAAGTATTTCCCGAGGGTGGATAATGAACCATATATGCGAAGTTTTCCCTTCATCGTCTGACAAACTTCTACTCATCCTCCAAGGAATTCCAGGTGAACTTCTTCTAAGAAGCCTTCCTTGATTTCCTTTAGCCCAAGTGGAACAGGCATCCCTTCTGCGTCATCTCAGTGCCCCGAGCACCGCTCAGTCATTGCATTTGTGCCTTTCCATGTGTTTTTTAATTTTTACGTTACTCACTTTTACCCTTAGTACTCACCACATGACTTAAGAGCACAGGCGGTGCTCACGCAGGTGCTGTAACAACTCGTGTGCGCAGGGTGCTCGGTCACTCAGCTGTGTCCCACTCTGAGACCCTCTGGCCTGCAGCGCACCAGGCTCCTCTGTCTATGGATTACGCAGGCAAGAATACTGGGGAGGGTTGTAATTTCCTCCTCAAGGGGTTCTACCTGACCCAGGGATCAAACATACATCCCCTGCGCCTCCGGCATTGGCAGGCAGGTTCTTTACCGCTGAGCCACTTGGGAAGCCCAGTTATTAATGTAACAGCGCCTATGAGAAAAACCTCTAGGAAGATTAATGTGAGAAGAGAAAACAAGCTGGAAGTAAGGCATGGGTGGAACTGCAGCTCTCCACGGAAGGCAGAGGCAGGTCGTGAAGTGCTGTGTGCCACATTACGGGCCAGGATGTGAAGAACAGGCGAATACCTGCCCAGCACAGAGGGGTGAATTTAAAAGGGAGAATGCGGTGAGTAAAGAATAGTGGAGGTTTTAGTAAAATGATTATTTTAAAAGTCCAGAAAGCAAAAGATCCTAGTTCCTTTTCCCCCCCTAATTTCTAAAGCAGTGTGTGCGTGCTAAGTTGTTTCAGTCATGTCCATCTCTGTGCGACCCTAAGGACTTCAGCCTGCCAGGCTCCTCTGTCCATGGGATTTTCCAGGCAATAATACTGGAGTGGGTGGCCATGCCCTCCAAAGGATCTTCCCGACCCAGGAGTCGAACCCGCGTTTCTTATGTCTAACTGCACTGGCAGGCAGGTTCTTAACCACTAGCGCCACCTGGGAAGCCCTTTCTAAAGAAGGCCTGTCTTCAAACATGGCAGGATATGGCCACCAGTTTGAAAGCTGGAGAAATTTCAGTTTCCAGTCCAGGGTTCCAAGAGTGGTCTTCTCTGCTTATTCCCTAGTGATAAAAGGAAATGATCACTGGCACTTACCTGGTGGTCAGATGGCTAAGACTCCATGCTCCCGATGCAGGGGCCCAGGTTCGACCCTGGTCAAGGAACAAGATCCCAAAGGCTGCAGCTGAAGGTCCTGCACACTGCGATGACGACCAAAGATCCTGCGTGCTGCAACTGAGACCCAGCACAGATGAATAAACAAATAAATATTAAAAATAAACAAATAATCACCCATAAGCTTACAGGCCACAACAGCATGTATTTCTTCCAGTTACTAAAGAGAAAGTCAGTTTTAAGGACCTCTGCCCCAGGAGGTTAACAGGAGAGTTAACAGGACCAGATTTACTCTCCAGGAAAAATATATGGGAAAAAATTGGTTTGTTCCAATTCATGTCCATTAAACCAGTGATGCCATCCAACCATTGCATCTTCTGCTGCCCCCTTCTCCTTCTGCCCTCAGTCTTTCCCAGCATCAGGGTCTTTTCCAATGAGTAAGCTCTTTGCATCAGGTGGCCAAATTATTGGAGCTTCAGCTTCAGCATCAGTCCTTCCAAGTTTAATATTCAGGACTGATCTCCTTTAGGATGGACTGGTTTGATCTCCTTGCTGTCCAAAGGACTCTCAAGAGTTTTCTCCAGCACCACGGTTTGAAAGCATCTATTCTTCAGCTCCCAGCCTTCTTTATGGTCTAACTCTCACATCCATACATGACTACCGGGAAAACCACAGCTTTGACTAGATGGACCTTTGTCGGCAAAGTGATGCCTCTGCTTTTTAATATACTATCTAGGTTTGTCACAGCTTTCCTTCCAAGGAGAAAGTGATGCTCTGGTTCTGACTAAACAATACCGTAAGTCTCAAAAGGATTCAAGTGATTCCAAGTAACTTAATAGTATTTCAGAACAGAAATTGGCTTCCCTGGTGGCTCAGCTGGTAAGGAATCCGCATGCAATGCGAGAGACCTGGGTTCAATCCTTGGGTTGGGAAGATCCCCTGAGGAAGGGAATGGCTACCCACTCCAGTATTATGGCCTGGAGAATTCTATGGACTGTATAGTCCATGGGGTCGCAAAGAGTTAGACACGACTGAGCACTTTCACTTTAAGAACAAAAATCCAACACTATTTAAAGGAATATAATAAAATCAACTCCAGCAACCAGCAAATTAAAAGTCACAATATCTGCAGGAATAAACAGGTGACATTGCTACAGTTACTAACCAGATAAACGTATAATAAGGAAGTGTTCCAAATAATATTATGCTGTTAAATTTGATAAATCTGACAAAATGGACAGGTTCCTTGAAAGACACAAACAGGCATTACTCTAGAAAGAAAGTGGTAACCTGAATAGTCCTATATCTATTAAAGAGTTATATCCATTGTTTAAAAATCTTTCCACAAGGAAAACTCCATGCCAGATGGCCTCACTGGTGAATTTTGTACATTCTTTTAAAAAATATAAAACAAGATGATACATGATACATTTTAAGACATTTTAGAAGAGCAGCTTTATTAAGTTAGCAGAATGAAAAAAAGACACTATTTTTAAAAAGAAAATGAACTGTGTACATATGTATCTCATGTACCTGAGTGCCAAAATCCTTTAAAATCTTTGAAAACTGAATCCAAGAATGTGTAAATCAAGTGGCGTTCATCCCAATAATGCAAGGTTGATTTAATTTTTGAAAAGCAACTGATGCAAATCAATATATTAGCAGACTAAAGATGAAAAAAACTAACCTCTCAAAAAGATGAAGTGAAACATTTAATAAAATTCCACACCTGATATTCATGATAAAAACTCTTAGCAAACTTGCAAGAAAACCCTTTCAACCTGATAGAAAGGCCCCTGTGTTAACCCTGTTTGTTGTTCAGTCACTCAGCCACGTCTGACTCTTTGCGACCCCATTAACTGCGGCACACCAGATTTCTGTCCTTACTATCTCCAGGAGTTTTCTCAAACTCATGTCCATTGAGTCAACGATGCCATCCAACCATCTCATCCTCTGTCGCCTCCTTCTCCTTCTGCCAACAACATAGTGAAATATTGAAAGATTAGACCTTAATTCTCAACATCAAGAACAAAGCAAGGATTTCTGCTCTCACTACTCTTGGCCAACACCACACTGGAGGTTCCTGCCTTTCTAATATAACAAAAAGAAAATGTGTATGAATTGGAAAGGAGTAAGTAAAACTCTATTTATTGTTAGACAACATGGCAGAAAATCCTAGGGGGACTACAAAAAATAGCCACCAGAAGTAATAATTGAGTTTATAGATATTCAACATTAATGTACAAAAGTCATTTAGATTTCTAGATACTAGCACTGAAGAAATGGAAATTGAAATCTCTACTTAAAATATAATCCAAATTATTAAATACTTTGGAATAAATTTAAGAATAAAACATTGCTAAGATGAATTAAAGAAGGCCTAAATAGGGTTTACCATTTGGTGCAGTGGTGAAGAATCCAACTGCCAGTGCAGGCAACACAGGAGACACGGGTTTGATCCCTGCGTCTGGAAGATCCCCTAGAAAAGGAGGGAATGGCAACCCACTCCAGTATTCTCGCCTGGGAAATCCCATGGACAGAGGAGTCTGGCAGGATACAGTCCATGGGGTCACAAGAGAGTAGGACACGACTGACTAAACACGAATATGACCAAATAACCAGAAGTATATGTCAGGCTCTTGGATCCAAAGACTTGCTATTGTTAAGATGTCAGTTATCATCCAACTGATATATACATTCATTATATTCCCAATCACACTTTTTACAGGTGCTTTTATATAAATGAATAAGCCAATTTTAAAATTCATATGGAAATGCAAATAACCTAGAATAGCCAAAATAATTTTTTAAAAGAAAAGCAATAATAGAGGACTAAATAGGCTTCCCAGGTGGCTCAGTGGTAAAGAATCTGCCTGTGAAGAAGGAAAGGCAAGAGGGTCAGGTTGTATTGCTGGGTCAGGAGGATCCCCTGGGGAAGGAAATGGCAACCCACTCCAGTAGTCTTTGCCTGGGGAATCCTGTTGACAGAGGAGCCTGGTGGGCTACGTGAGCAGGTTGGCAAAAGGGTTGGACAGAACTTTGCAACCACACAACAGCAGCGATTATATTACAGTCACGTTGGTAAACAGCTTGGCAGTTTCTCATAGAGAATCCATCCACAACATCCAGTATCTCCAGGCATTTACCCAAGACAAATAAACTACACAGTCACAAGGAGACACATACTCTAATGCTCATGGCAGCCTTATTCATGATCACTGTAAACAAAACACAACCCAAATATCCATCAACAGGGAAATGGATAAACAAATTGAAAGAGGGAGCCATTCCACAGAGCACCACCAAGACAAAGCACTAACCACTCATTCACACGCCAGCACGACTGAGTTTCCGAACCATGATACCAAGTGAAAACAATCTGATGTAAAAGACTACAGACTGTAGGGTTCCACTTATCACAAATTCTAGAGTGACTTCTCTGGTGGTTGGGTGGTTAAAACTCCACACTTCCAACTTAGGGGACTCAGGTTCAACACCTGGTCAGGGAACTAAGATCCCACATGCCACACAGTGTGGCCAAGAGATTAAGTAATTAATTAAAATTACCTACAAAACAATTCTAGAAAAGGCAAAACTACAGGGAAACCTAGAAAGCAGATCTGTGACTGCCTGGGGCTGGGGGGTCAGGGAGATTGTTTTCTAAAGGAACTCCTGTGGAGTGGGTGGGAGGAATATTCCGAGTCCTGACTGCGGGAAGGGCCTCATAGCTCTACACGTTTGCAGTTGTGTTAATCTTCTGTATTCAATGTATGTCCTTCTCATCTTTTTTCTAAATTTCCTGAAATTTGTCCTTAAGAAGTAATTTTGAAATGTACCCAACATGTTAAAGAACTTAAAAAAATTGGAAACGATCAAAATATCTAACGATGCAGAAGAAAGCAAAAGATGGTACATCTGTTTAAGGGAATATTATGAGTGCAGTCAATAAAAATCACATTTTCATACAATATTTAATGACATGCAGAAATATTCATGACACAATGTAAAACACAAAAGCAGTAGGGAGCACTTTATATTCATAAAATCCTAACTCTGTTTATATATACAATATATGTATGAATACATGCATAGAACTGTGTGATTTCTTTGTTCTGAACGAGTGCACACTGCCCAAACAATGTAAAACCGACAAAGCACTTCACAGAACTGGCACCTGAAATTGTCACATGCACCCAGGCTCTGCAGAGCAAACTTGACCACCCAGCTTGTCCAGGGAGTGGGCAGTGCTGCTGGCCCGACAGTTGCAGGACGAGCCCCCGCCTCAGTGCCACTCACTCTGGACTCGAATGCACCGCTACAAAATACACCCTACGCTGAAAACTAGACAGCAGGCAAATGTTTCCAAATGAACTTGAAGGTATGTTTCAGGGACCTGGGGCCTCGAGAACCCTAACAATCCTTCTACTAAAAGGCAGCGTCATCTCACTGGGAGGAGCAAGTGTGATTTACAGCCTCTGGAGCAAGTCAGAGAAGCAGAGTTCAGCCTTCCTTTCCAGAGAACCAGGAACAATACCATGCACTAAGCCTGCCTCTCAGGGAAGGCCATAGCAAAAATCCAATGAGTCAAATGAATGACATTAATTTTTAATTTTCAGACCACAAATCCAAGATGAGGCAGTTTTATTTCCGTAACTTTGGGGCCATTCACAACAAGCAGCTGCTTGGCCATATCTCTGATTTAATTCTATGTATAAATGCATTTAAGAGCTTCTTTGGGAAGGAGACGGAGCATCTCTGGTGTTCAAGAGAACTGACCACAACCACAGAGGTGGACAGACTGATTTCAGGACCTCTATCCTAAAACCTGACACTAACAGGGATGGTAAATAGAAAGACCATGGATTATGAAGCCAGACCAACCTAAGTTTAATTTCCAGCTAAGTGTCAAATGACACGATATTTAATTTCACTGAACCACAGTTTTATCCTTTTTTTTTTTTTTTTTTGGCCATACCACACAGCATATGGGATCTTTGTTCCCCAATGAAGGATGGAACCCGAGTCGCCTGCATTGGAAGTTCAGAGTCTTACTCGCTGAACTGCCAGGAAAGTCGCTTTATCCACTGCTGAATGAGGGAGGTAAGACCCCCTCCCTGAGGTTGTAATGTGGTACAAATAAGATCAAATATGGTGCATCCCAACACTTACTGGGATTCCCTGGTGGTGCAGTGATAAAGAATCTGCCTGCGATGCAGAAGACACAGGAGACGAGGGTTCTGTCTCTGGGCCGAGAATAACCCCCTGGGGGAGGGCATGCGGTCCTCCCCAGCATTGCCTGGAGAACCCCATGGACAGAGGAGTGTGGTGGCTACAGTCCAGGGGGTCACCAGAGACGGACACGACTGAGCGACGGAGCCGGCAGACACAGCACACATGCTCAGTCTCCGTCCTGACACTGACTTTGAATTCCACTTGTTATCGATTAGCCACACAGTCTTGTCCAGCTCTTTGCAACACCACGGCCACTGCAGCCCTCCAGGCTTCTCTGTCCATAGGATTCTCCGGGCAAGAATACTGGAGTGGGTTGCCATTTTCTCCTCCCGGAGATCTTTCTGGCCCAGGAATCGAACCTGAGTTCCCTGCTTGGCAGGTGGATTCTTTACCACTGAGCCAGTGGGGAAGCCTATAAGTTCTATAAACTTCTCTAATGAAGGACGCTCAGTGACAAGTCTTAACACACAGGCACAGGATTAGAGATAGACATAGAGAAAGAGATACATTCTTCCAAATATCCAGACTGAAACAAACAAACAAACAAAATTGAATCTTTTAGACACCGAGAACTTTTAAAATCTCATAGTTAAGATGCACACAATTGTGAAAAATGTCATGATCCTATTTGCCCCAAATCAAAACTAAGTTATAGTTATAATTAAAAAAAAAAAAACCCATAGTAACTTTCTCCAGGGAAAACAGTTTGTGACTTACTAGTGTGTAACACTTAAACAGGGCTTCCCTGATGTCTCAGAGGTAAAGAATCCCCCGGGGAAGTAGGAGATGCGCGTTTGATCCCCGGATCAGGAAGATCACTTGGAGAAGGAAATGGCAACCTGTTCCACTATCTTGCCTGAGAAATTCCATGGACAGAGAAGCCTGGTGGGCTACAATCCATGGGGTCTCAAAGAGTCAGACCCGACTTAGTGACTAAACACCACCACCACTTCAAGAGCAGCTTCTATTTAAGAAAAAATAACCAACTCTGGCTAGTGCAAAAGATTTTGCTAAACGAGGGTGCAAGCCAAGGTGAAACTTCTTCCCTTTCCTCGAAGCAGAGATAACTACAAATAGAACACAGTGATAATAGGCAGGTGGGGCTATTATATTCTTTTATAAATTGGGAACAGCAGGAAGTTGATAGCTCCTGGGTGAATGTGACAAGAACAGAAAGCACAATAGGTTCTAAATCCATCCACCCGCAGACTCAGTAATGTGCTGACGAAATCAGTTTTTCACAGAAGAAGATGCTTTCTCACCATCTCCCCTGCCCACCAACGACATCTTAATTGATGGCGACTGACTGGGGTTTCAGTCACCCCGAAGGCTACCCGTGGGCCCCACCCCAGGGCCGCTCTAAAGCAGTGTGTTTCAGGAATACTGGGTGTTCGTGTAGATAGCGAGTTCTTAATAGAATCTGGGAAGATGTTCTTCGGCAGAAAATGATTTCGTAGACATTTTTCATTATGATAGATGTGGTATTACAGCCGCTATAAAAAATTTCAAGCTGTGTTGCAGCTTTGTCACCAGTGTTATAAATCACTCACTTGTATATTAAAATCTGCAGAAAGCCACTGAAGAAAAGGCGGGGGAGGAAAACTCTCATTTCCTATTGACGGACTAGGTATAATTTGGTATTATTCTTAAAGGTTCAAGGCAGCTTAGAGGATCTGTACGCAGTCCTTCGGCTGGGATCAGGAGATCACATCCCATGACTGCTGAGCGGGAAAGGCACGGGCCATGTAGTGAGCTGACACCTCCTGCTGCAAATCCTGACGTGACAGGGAGAGCCTGGGAGAGCCCGGAGACGGACGGCAGAGAAACGCACTGCCATTGCAAACTGAGCTGCTAGTGGACTTAATGAAGAATTAACACACACATATGGAGAAGCAGATCCGGGCCTCTGATGTGACTTCTCTGACCCACGCGGAAGTCTGTGTGCGGGGTGGTCTCTCTCTGACTGCCCTTACAGACACCTGCAACGCCGCCTTGTGTGCCGTGCTGTCAGCTGGGCAGGGAAGGTCCTCCTCTGGGGCATTCCAAGTTTAAGGATGCGCTCTCCCTCTAAACTCTACTGGATTCGGGGCCTTTTTAACACTACACTATGGCCATCGCTGTTGTTTAATCACGTCCACTTTTGCAACCCTCTGGACTGCAGTCTGCCAGGCTCCTCTGTCCACGGGATGTCCCAAGCATACTGGAGAATATACCCAAGAATATACCCAAGAATACTGGAGGGTATTGTCATTTCCTTCTCCAGGGGATCTTCCCAACCCAGAGACCAAATCTGTGTTTCCTGCGTTGGCAGATGGATTCTCTTTACCACTGAGCCACCTGGGAAGCCATATAACCATGGCACAGAAGAGCAAAGACCCAGGATGTCATTATACCCATCGTTTTCTCAGTCAAAAGCACTGATATAGACACACAGTTCAATTCAGTTCAGTTGAGTTGCTCAGTTGTGTTTGACTCTTTGCGACCCCACGGACTGCAGTACGCCAGGCTTCCATGTCCATCACCAGCTCCTGGAGTTTACTCAAACTCATGTCCATTGAGTCGGTGATGCCATCCAGCCATCTCATCCTCTGTTAGCCCCTTCTCCGCCCGCTTTCAATCTTTCCCAGCATCAGGGTCTTTTCAAAGGAGTCAATTCTTTGCATCAGGTGGCCAAAGTACTGGAGTTTCAGCTTCAACATCAGTCCTTTACACGACCACGTGCAAAATAGACAGCCAGTGGGAAGCTGCTGGATAACTAACTCAAGGAGCGCAGCCCAGCGCTCCGTGATGACCCAGCAGGAGGGGTGAGAGGGAGGCTCCTGAGGGAGGGGACAGATACACACTCAGTGCTGATTCACTCTGCTGGACAGCAGACGCTACGACACTGTAAAACCATTAAACTCCAATTAAAAATAAATTAATAAAAATATAAAAAATTTACTGGGTCACAGCCATAAAGAAAAGGCGCATGCCTGAGTTCAGTGCACACTGCTTCAGCCTCCCTCACAAAAGCAGGGCTCTGCATGATCACAGTGGTCTGACACCCCACGTGGCTGAATGGCGAGGCGGGAGGCAGGCAGGGATGACAGAGGGGCTGCCCCGCCATCTGCAGCTCAGCCTCGGAAGAGTGGTTCTCAACCAGGAGTGACTCTGCTCTCCAGGGCACATGAGGCAATGCATGGAGGCAGTCTTGACTGTCACAGCTGCTTTCCCAGAGATAGACAAGGGCTGCCACTGCACCTTCTACGGTACACAAATCCCACTTCTTCCGAGATGCCTCGTCCAAGCACCAGCGGAAGACAGCAACCCATCACTGCGTCCCTTCATCACACTCTTTCAATAAGCTCTTCATTCCTCATGGTACCCAACATGCAGCCATACCTTGACTTGCTTGCCTGCATACTACCTGAACCCCTGACCCCATTGTCACCTCCACAAAGCAGGCTTTTTATTTGCTAACTGCATCCTCAGTGCTTAAAGAGGCCCAGGCACATAGTAGGTGCTTACTGAATGTGTATGGAATGAATGGAATCTGGAGGAGAGGAAGAAGGAGGTAGGAGATGGGAAGAGGATGAGAAAGGGAAGGGAGCCAGGAGCAAGGAGAGACAGGCGGAGGGGAAGGATGGAGGAGGAGGGAAAAGGGGTGGGGGGACCACAGCTGAGGAGGCGCATGGTCCTGGGGAGGTCTCAAGTGTGCCTCCTCTGTCTCTAACGGGATGCCATTTCCCGGCTCCTGAGAGCAGACCCCTCCCTCTGACAGGGCACTGTCAAAAGCAGAGGCCCAAGCTCGTGTCTGACAGGATGGTGGGTTCTGGGAGACCCCGTGGCTCCGCAGTGCAGAGGAAGGAAATGGCACCTCACTGTGCAGGAGCTGGTGATGGACAGGGAGGCCTGGCGTGCTGCGGTCCATGGGGTCACAGAGAGCCGGACACGACTGAGTGCCTGAATTGAACCGAACTGAACTGCAAAGGGACTGTAACCAGGGTCCTTCAGTGCCTCTTACCCAGCTTCTCATTTCAGCAGTTACTGGTGGCTCACTGAGAGAGCCTAATACCATCACAAATGCGTGGTTAGGTTTTAGCTGTTTGCACGATTGCATTTTCTGCTTTAATAGCTGGAACACAGACATCCTGGTTAAGTTCAGGCATAAGCCTTGAATAAAATGTATCCTTTAATCAGGAAGAAAATTCCCCAGCTGAAGTAAACAAGCAGGTTTTCAACTGTTGTATACATGTAGGGTTTCATAATAATCTCAAAGGAGATATCTATAGAAATGATGAATGGCTCAGACAGTAAAGCATCTGCCTGCAATGCGGGAGACCCAGGTTCAATCCCTGGGTCGGGAAGATCCCCTGGAGAAGCAAATGGCAGACCCACTCCAGTACTTTTGCCTGGAAAATGCCATGGACAGAGGAGCCTGGTAGGAGCCAGACACAACCGAGTGACTTCATTTTCACTTTCAAAACGATTCTCCTCTTTGGGACTTAGAGAGCTTCAACTCTAGTGAATGGAAGTAAAGCACAAAAATAAAGAAACCCTGCATTAGAACACTTGCATCATTGATCATTTCAACATGACGCTGGTCTAAAATCATGAGGTCTGAGGCATCAAACTGCATGATGGGAAGCATATAGTAAAACCTGTTTGGGTCAGACCCAGACCCTCAAACATTTCTGCTGTTTTCCCTGTTTGACTGGCATTTGGTTGGTTGGTTGCCATGTCTGTTGTTGGTTTTTCTGCCTCTTTGCTGCGGCTGAGACATTTACAATGAATCTGCATTACAAAGAGCTTCAAGGAAATCCCACTCTTCAGCATGGTGGGGACAGGAGGCAGTGAGCATGCGACAACACAGGCAGAGGCTGTGCTGAAGTCCTGTGTGATGAGAGTCAGCAGCTCCACCCAGGCAGATCCTGTGTCCGGAGCAGAGAGAGAGAGTCTCAAGGCAGCCCGTCTCCAAATCAACTTCATGCTACTCAGGGTTCCCTTGGTTTTAAGAACTGGAAGCCAGAGATCAAAACCCTTTTGTAAACTGCCTCTGAATAACGCAGCGAATGGCATCTTGAAGCCAAAATTAGATTGTTAGAATATGAAGAAACAGCACTAAAGTTGTAGACTGTTTTTTCCCCCAGGGAAAGGCTCATTTTCTATAAAGAATTTTTAGTTTGCAGGGGGCTCCTTAATAGTATCTAATTGATGGATTCTAATCACAAAAGAACAAAGAGTGAGTGAGCTGCCCCTCATGAGCTGCTGATCATTCACACATCCCTGAAACCTTCTCATCATTAGAGGAGGGCCAACCTTTGGCCTGAGTGAGGGATTTTACTCATCTACCCAGAATATGATTAAAAAGAAGCCAGGATATAATGAGAGAATCACTGCCGGGGCCAGCGTGTACAGGATGGGTTTTTAATAAAGCATGAATTATTCTCGGTGGTTGAGACCTCAGTCGGAGGAAGGGGAAAGCCAGAGGGACGGTACAAAGACTAAACGAAAACCTCTGCCCCAAGATCCCACGTTCAGTGCTCATCAATGTTTAATTTTCGTGTTTCTCTTATCTTTCCACTCCTGCAGTCCTATGCTCTCTCCAACTGAAAGGCTCTGGTGTCACATTTTGTTGTTGTTCTTTAGTCACTAAGTCAAGTCTGACTCTTCTGCGACCCCATGGACTGTAGCCCAGCACACTCTTCATTCCATGGGATTCTCCAGGCAGGAATACTGGAGTGGGTTGCCATTTCCTTCTCCAGGGGATCTTCCCAACCCAGGGACTGAACCCATGCTTCCCGCATTGGCAGGTGAATTCTTCACCACTGGCCCCCTGGGAAGGCCTGTCATATTTTAGACACCAACAGACACTGCCAGGCTCACTCTCATGGTGACCTGTAATGTGGTCAGTTTAGTAAGCACTCACCATAAGACTACTAAACCCAGGGCTCTGAGAAGATGATGCGAAGGATGACACATGTTCCAGTGATAACTAGGAATCCAACACTGGAGCCAAAAGGCAAGGTCTTGCTCACCTTCCTATTCTGTGATATCAGCTAACTTATCTCGCCTGCAAACTAGACAGAGGATGAGCATCTACCTGTCACAGAGTTGGGCAAACATTGTAAGTGTCATTGTTGTTGTCCACTTTCTAAGTCGTGTTCTACACTTTGCAACCCCATGGACTGCAGCACGCCAGGCCTCCCTGCCCCTCACTCTCTCCCAGAGTTTGCCCAAGTTAATGTCTACTGAATCAGTGATGCCATTGAATCACCATGCATAAATACTTAGAACAGTGGCTGACTATGAGGTCATGCAAGCTTAGCTATTATTTTTCTGAGGTCTCAGACTACAGAAAGAAGCAAGAATACACATCCCAACCTTGTGGACTAAATGCCGTGATACTGACCAGCACGGGAGTGAGTGCTGAGCCCTGAGCGAGAGGGAGGGCAGACGGGCTGGAGTAAGGAAAGATTTTCAGTATGAAACGGAATGGAAATTTTCTAAAAGCAAAGGAAACCCAATGTGTAGCTGCACCTCTTTACAAGTGTCCACTTCTTCCTTAAGAATGAAGGTTTTCTCAACTGTTCAATCCTTCCCTCAAGACTAAACATTTGAAGTTGGCTAGAAGAGTAGACCTTAAGTGTTCTGATCACACACAGAAAGATGGTCATTTTGGGAGGGGAAGGAGGTGTCCATCAACTTGACTGTGATGTGTCTATAGTGTGTACATATAGTATAGACAGCCACATCTATAGATAGTATAGTATCCGCAGTGTCTATAGATATTAAATCATCACATTGTACATCTTTCAGAAATCACATTGCACAACCTTAATATACAATTTTTACTTCCAGTTATACCTCAATAAAGTCAGGGAAGGAGGTGGAGACTAAAGCTGAGAACAGTATTCATGAGGTAAGTTGATCCTTCCTGCTCCAACTTCATCCAAGGATATAATGTGGGCTTCCCTGGGGGCTCAGTGGTAAAGAATCTGCCTGCTAACGCAGGAGACACGGGTTCAATCCCGGCTCCGGGAAGATCCCACATGCCAAGGAGCAAATAAGCCCGCACACCACAACTGCTTAGCCCACACCCTGCGGCCTGGAAGCCACAACTAAGGAGCCCACGTGGTGCAGCCGCTGAAGCCCCCGCGCCCTGGAGCCGGAGCCCACACTCTGCGAGACAGAAGCCACCGCTCGCTGTGACTAGGGAAAGCCTAAGCAGCAATCGAGAGCTAGCACAGCCAATAATCAATAAATAAAATTTCAAAAATAAAAGAAATTCTTAAAAAGGATATATCTTCAGGCCTCCACCCTAGTTCTGGCCCCAGGTTAAGAGTAAGGAAATGGATACAGGACAGCTAGGGGTTAAATCCTAGCTTTTCCACTTACAGTTTGGAAACCTTGGATAAGTTACTTAAACTTGTGGTCACTCAGTTTCCTTATGGATAAAACAGGGACCAAAATAGTCCCTTCCTATATGGTGGTTATGAGGATTAAATAAATAAATGCATGTAAAGCACTTAAGACAGTGCCTGGCAGAGTATGAAAGTGAAATGTTAGTCGCTCAGTCGTGTCCGACTCCTCGCAACCCCCACGGACCTCCCTGTGACTCCGCCAAGCTCCTCTGTCCAAAGAATTCTCCAGGCAAGAATACTGGAGTAGCCATTCCCTTCTCCAGAGGGTCTTCCTGACCCAAGGATTGAACCTGAGTCTCCTGCATCACCGGCAGATTCCTGACTGTCTGAGCCATAGGGGAGCGTAGTATGAGGTCTGTATAAATAGAGACGGTAGTGACTCTTCTTTGAAAGGGACAGCATCCTCAGGATCAGAAGTGGGAGTCTGGCCTAAAATTTATTGGCCAAGGGATGGCCCTCGTGGTCCAGTGGTTAAGACTCTGCACTTCCACTGCAGGGGGCACAGGCTCAATTTCTGGTTGGGGAACTAAGATCCTACGTGCCATGCCCAGTGCCACAAGAGAAAAACTCTTCTCATTTAAAGAAAAATAAATAAAAAGAAAAAATCTATTGACCATCCCAATTCTTTTTTAAAAACCATTTTAGTAGTTACAAGACACATACAATAGACTGCATGCATTTGAAGAACAATATCTGAAAGCTTAGACATATGCCTACCTTTAAATCCATCACCACAATTAAATACCCTTTGTAATCTCTCCCCAAGTCACCCCCTTCCCTCTCCCACCCCTTTGCAATCACTAGCCTATGTTGTCACTGTAGATTAATTTGCATTTTATAGAATTTTATAAAAGTGAAGGCATCCAGTATGTACTGGTTTTCAGTCTGGCTTCTTTCACTCAGCATAACTATCCTGAGCTTCACATATGTTACAGTATGTGTCTGTGGTTCATTCCTGTTTATTAATGAGCAATATTTCATGGCTGTTTATTCATGCACTTGGAGACACTTGGGGTTTTTGTGATGTTTCTACTTGGGGCTATTGTAGCTACAGCTGCTATAAACATTCATGTGCAAGTCTTTTTATGAATGTGCATTCCTTTCTCTTGAGTAAATAGCTAAAAATAGTTCAATCATAGAGCATGCATATTTTTCCATTAAAAATAAACTCAAACTCTTCCCCAAAGTGACTGTGCCATTTGACACTCCCTCCAATAGTGTATCAGAGTTTCAGCTTCTCCACATGCCCATCAACTCTTTGCTTGGTTCAGTCAGTTCAGTTGCTCAGTTGTCTCTGATTCTTTGCGACCCCATGAACTGCAGCACACCAGACTTCCCTGTCCATCACCAACTCCCGGAGCTTGCTCAAACTCATGTCCATTGAGTCAATGATGCCATCCAACCATCGCATCCTCTGTCGTCATCCCCTTCTCCTCCCACCTTCAGTCTTTTCCAGAAACAGGGTCTTTTCAAATGAATCAGCTCTTCACATCAGATGGCCAAAGTATTGGAGATTCAGCTTCAGCATCAGTCCTTTGAATGAATATTCAGGACTAATTTCCTTTAAGATGGACTGGTTGGTTCTCCTTGCAGAGATCTTCCAGGTTGGATCTCCCTTGGACTCTCGAGAGTCTTCTCCAATACCACAGTTCAAAAGCATCAGTTCTTTGGCCCTCAGCTTTCTTTATAGTACATGACTACTGGGAAAACCATAGCTTTGACTAGATGGAACTTTGTTGGCAAAGTAATGTCTCTGCTTTTTAATATACTGTCTAGGTTGATCTTCCCTCATAGCTCAGTTGGTAAAGAATCTGCCTGCAATGCAGGAGACCCTGGTTCGATTCCTGGGTTGGAAGATCTGCTAGAAAAGGGATAGGCTACCCACTCCAGTATTCTTGGGCTTCCCTGGCGGCTCAGCTGATAAAGAACCCGCCTGCAATGTGGAAGACCTGGGTTCGATCCCTGGGTTGGGAAGATCCCCTGGAGAAGGGAAAGGCTACCCACGCCAGTATTCTGGCCTGGAGAATTCCATGGACTGTATACTGTATAGTCCATGGGGTTGCAAAGAGTCAGACATGGCTGAGTGACTTTCACGTTCACTTTCAGGTTGATCATCTTTTCAGGTTGATCAGCTTTTCTTCCAAGGAGCTTGGTTAGTCTGTTTAATTTTAGCCATAGACATGCAATGGTATAAAAATTTGGTTTTAATTTGCATTTTCATATTGATTGATGATGCTAAGCATCTTTTCATGGCTTCCTTGCCATACAAGTATCATTCTTTGGTAAATATTCTTTTTTTTTTTTCAATTAAGAGGGACCTCTTTATTGCATATTTATAAAATAATAGTATAATAGTTATTAAAAATGAGGATGAAATATTTTATTTTTGGTATTTTGTGTTTTACATCAATTTTTCAATCATCTTCATAATTTTTCAAAACTTTAACCTCTGCCCCACCCATCATTCAAAGAACAAATTCTTTTCAAATCTTCTGCCCAATTTAAAAACTGAGTTACTTGATTTCTCATCAGTGAGTTTTGAGAGCTTTTTATATAATCTCAGGGCTTCCCTGGTGGCTCAGCTGATGAAGAATCTGCCTGCAATGCAGGAGACCTGGGTTCAATCCCCACGTTGGGAAGAGACCCTGGAGAAGGGAAAGGCTACCCACTACAGTATTCTGGCCTGGAGAATTCCATGGGCTATATAGCCCACGGGGTCGCAGAGTCGGACATGACTGAGTGCCTTTAACTAACTAACTAACTACATAATCTGAATGTAAGTTCTTTATTAGATATATGACTGTAAACATTGGCTTTCAGTGTGTTGGCTTTTTTCATTCTCTTATCAGTGTGTTTTTAAAAGGCTTATTTTTCATTTTGATGAAATTCAATGTATCCATGGGTTTTCTATGGATTATATTTCTGGCCCAATATCTAAGAAATCCTTGCCTAACCTAGTTCTCAAGGAGTTTCTCCTGTTCCCCCCACCCCACCCCTAGAACTTTTACAGTTTCCGGTGTTCCATCTAGATTTATGATCAGTTCATTTTTATATAGAGAGGTATGGATCAAAGTTTATTTACATATGCTCTCCAATCGTTTTCACCCCACTGTTGACAAGACTACCCTTTTTTCACTCAGTTAGCTTTGTACCGTTGTCAAAAGTCAGTTGTCATATAGGTGGGGGCCTATTTCCAGATTCTCTATTCCATTGATACATTTATGTTTCTGCCAGTCTTGCTTATCTTTTCACATTGTCTTGATTACTACAGATCAGTAATAAACCTTGAAATCAAGTAATATTAGTCAGTCAAGTTTTTCTTTTTAAAAGTTGTTTTGGTGATTATAGATCCTTTGCACTTTCATATGAATTTCAGAATGAGCTTATTGATGTTGACAAAAATTTCAACTGAATTCTGATTGGAATTAGATTGAAAACATAGATAAATTCTGAGGATTCACATCCTAACAAATTGAATCTTCCAAATGATGAACATGGTATATCTCTCCATTTATTTAGATCCTTAATTTAATCATTAACATGTCGTTTTCATGCATGCAGTTTTGATTATAGGAATTTCACATCTTATCAGATTTATCCCTAAGGCTTTCACATTTGTGAAATATATTATTATAAACTATATTGGATTTTTAATTGCAATTCCCAATTATATGTAACAAGGATATAGAAACAAAATTGATTCTTATATGTTGATTTGAAACCTGCAAGCATGCTAAATATAGTGTGTTTGTTCCAGTTGCTTTTTTGAAGATTCTGTTAAGAGTCCACATAGAAGACATGTCAGCTGCAAGAAAGGCAGTTTTGTGTCTTCCTTTCAAATCTAGATCATTTTTGTTTCTTTTTCTTGCCTTATTCCACCACCTAGAAGCTTTAGTACAATGTTGGGTGAAAGAGGTAAGAACACACATCTTTGTCTCGTTGCTGATCTTATCATTCTTTCACTATTAAGCATGAGGTTAGCTGTAGGTTTTCCGTCGATGTCCTATATCACCGAGGAAGTCCCATCTGTCTGAACTTGATCTGTTAAAACATTCAGCTGAATGTTCATGGGGACCTTCAGCAGATCTCTGCGATTCTCTCTCTCCTCTGGCATTCCCAAACTCTCAGGGAATCCACTTGGGCTCCTGAGTTCCTTCTCTCTGTGGCACCATCTGGAAACTCTCTCTAGGTAGTAAACTGAGGTAAGTGTGGGCTCACCCTTTCTATTTCTCATCTCTCAGGGATTGCTGTCCTTCACTGCCTGAAGTCCAGTGTCTAGAAAGCCATTTTTTTATATACTTGATCTCTTTTCAGATTGTTTCGGTAAGAAGGTTAAATCTTCCATCTTAGAAGTGGAGGTCTGTGTCTCAACCTTTACCCGTTTACTCTGGTTTCTAATAAGGATCACTCCTGTATCCCCCACCAACTGATCGCTATGCCTTGAGGGTCACTTTCTATCAGCTCCTGGTTCTCCAGAGAAAAAAGCATGCTCCTGGGACCAGAAATATCCCAGAGCAAGTGCTGCCTGTGGCATAACGACACATAGTAGTTAGTCTGACCACATGTAAATTGAAGTAATCTGTTCTACAGGATTGTTGGAGAGATTAGATGCCGTTACCAGTTAAGTAGCATCTCCAGAGACTGGTAAGTCACATAGACTCGATAACTGATGGGTGGCATCACTGTCACTGGGCTTTCTGTTCCAGTTTATTCTTTCTCCCCCCTCTTCCTCCCTGCCTCCACTTCCCTATCTCCGGATCCTTTCAACCCTAATATTCGATGACTGTGGGCTGCAGTGACAAATTACACTTTAAGTCTCAAGCCCCATGACAGCTGAGTCACGCCATCAAGAGTCGTCTGTAGAGTGGGATTCAGTCCCAGCCCTGAAATATCAGGGTGTGTGGGTGGTTCCTGCAGGAATTGCTGACAAACACCTGTTAAATATTTTACTTTTCTTAGACAATCCTCAATCACTTTTAAGATTTAAAATAGTCTCCCTACACTTGACAAAAGACTGAATACTCCTGGGCCAGCAGCTGTGACTGTTTCGACGGCTCTCTGCACAGCTCCGTGGGGCATCTATCACCCTACAAACACTGGACATTTGTCAAGTGTGACACGTACCTGACCGATAGCAGCAAAGCACATTGGGAAGAGACACCTTTTGCTCCTTTTCATAAGTAGAAGTTTTACAGAGACATTAACAGTGGTTGAAATCATTCAAAGGGTACCCCACTAGTTTCATAATGGAATAAAGATTCAACTCCCTGATGGAATCTAGCTTGGCTACCCCTTCTGGAAATTTGTTTCAGGCCTGGAAAATAGTCTGATCGATGGAGGAGCGGTATAGTTTGCTGGCTAAGAACACGGGAACCCTACCGGCCGGGATGGGCTTCAGTCCCAGTCCCACCATTTATCTTCCAGCAGCACTGTCCTGGGTGACTTGTTTGACCTTTCCATGGATTTGTAAAACAAGAGTAAGCATGTCAGGGTGGCCAAGGGGTCTAAGGCCCCAGACTCAAGGTATGAAAAATGAGAGTAAACGCATCTGGTTAGGTAAGAGCATGTGTGAGGCTGGCATGAGATAACCTATGTAAAGTGCCCTGCATGTACTGCATGCCCAGGAACTGGTGAATTATATCATTAGTATTATCATCACTATCAACATCATCATCAGTGTTGTTTCTATAGCAGCAGTGTGTCTAAACAGGACGACACTGTCTAGCAGAATTTTCCATGATGACAAGGAAGTTCTGCCTCCTTGCTATCCAACATGATAGCACAAGACATACATGGATATTGAGCACTTGCGCTGGATAGCAAAGCCCCAGGAAATACAACTGCCTTGGCCTGTTCCAGTTGCTATAACAGAATGCCATAGGTTGAGTGACTGAGAAATAACCAATTATCTCTCATGGCTTTGGAAGCTATGAAGTCCAAGATCAAGGCACCAGAAGACTGTCTGCTGAGGACTGCCTGGTTCATAAACAGCTATCTTCTCACTGTGGCTTCCCGTGACGGAGGGGTAAGGGAGCTCTCCCGGGCCTCTCTTATAAGGGTTCTAGTTCCACTCACGAGAGTGGAGTTTAACCATCACTTCCTAAGGCTCCTCCCCCAAACACCATCACATTTGGAATTTGGCTTCAATCTATGAAGGTGGCTCAGCTGGGAAAGAATCCACCTGCAATGTAAGAGACCCCGGTTTGATTCCTGGGTCAGGAAGACCTGCTGGAGAAGGGGCAGGCTGCCCACTCCAATATTCTTGGGCTCCCCTGGTGGCTCAGCTGGGAAAGAATCCGGCTGCCAGGTGGGAGGCATGGGTTTCATCCCTGGGTTGGGAAGAGCCTCTGGAGAAGGGAAAGGCTACCCACTCCAGTATTCTGGCCTGGAGAATCCCATGGACTGTACAGTCCATGGGGTCACAAAGAGTTGGACACGACTAAGCAACTTTCACTTTTCACCATGAATTGGTGGGTTGGGGTGGTGAGACACAAATGTTCACTCTGTAGCACCAATGATGGGACTCACTGATTAGAAAACAGCAGGACCCTGTGGTCCTTCTCGCTCATGTCCTCTGCCTGCCATTTGCCTGTAAGAGACTTCAGCCAAAGAATAAATGTAATCAGAGAAGTGAGAAAATTCAGAAGCAAAGGGAACAGTCAAACAAGACCAAATGATAACAGGTCAACCATTAAGCAAAGTCAAGGGCTTTTAGGCCCTCTTGAAGGACCATAAATAATACTCCGAGCCACGCCCTTCGAGCTGTGCGGTAGGTACTGAAACCCCCTCCAGGTGGAAGATGTTAACCACACGCTGATCAGACTATAGCCATGACATAAACTGCCACAATTCCAAGAACCGGCCTCAAAGACATGGGAGCAAACCAACCCTGTAACTCAAGACTAATGGTACTCAAAATGATCGATATGACATTGATCAGATGCCTGATGACCAATTTCAAAGTAACTGTCAGAGCTGACTGTGCTGTTTCTGCTTGTAACCCAATCCCTTTACCTATACACCCCCCACCGTACCCCACCCCACCCCAAAACTCCGCTTTAAAAAGCCTTTGCTCTTTATCCACTGATTGCCAGTGGGGAGAGTCAAACTTTATGGACATGAACTTGGGCAAACTTGTGCAAACTCTGGAAGGTGGTGAGGGACAGGGAAGCCTGGCGTGCTGCAGTCCATGGGGTCACAAAGAGTTGGACACGACTAGCAAAGTGAACGACAATCACCACCACCCTCTCCCCTGGTTGCTGGCCTCCAAAATGAAGCAAACTTTCCTTTCCACCAACCTTATCTCTGGAGTATTGACTTTTGAATGGTGAGTAGCCAGACTCAAATTTCAGTAACAACTGGGAAGTCTCATAAAAATTTTGCAACCCTATAAAGGGATGACATTCCCAAGGATCAAGCCTGTAGAGATGGAGATAGCACCACTACCAGGAGAGCTAACAGTCTGCCCGTGACTCTCCGTCTCTATTGCTCCTTTGCGGACACGCTGTCTCCTACCCAGAGAAGGCAGGCTTCATGAGGGCATTTTTTTTTTTTTTCTGTTCAGATAAGTGCTTGGTCTTAGTACCAAGAAGGCGCCTGGCATGTTGTAGCATTTCAGTAACTGTGCACTGAATTTAGCACGACCAGCTTACCTAAAGAGGCCAAAGGTTTATAAGCATCACGATACTCCTGTAAAATTAAAATGCTCCTGCCTTCCCGTCCAGCCTTCCCCGCCCCACCGCATGTTCAGACAAGGGCCTGCGGACCCGCTAGCAACCACCAGCAAGAGCTCTGTAACTCTCAACCCTCAGCTTGCAGGCGAGGGGCCTCGCTTTCAGGTTGGGGAACGCATCCTGAATCCTGAACAAAGCCCGACATTCAACATTGAGTGTTTTTCTCTCAACAGTTTACTTTCCTCGCAACTAATACGATTAAGCATTCACAGTGATGGATGTACATTTTTATTAGGACGATGACAAGTGATTTGAAGGTAATTAAGCAATGGAATGTTTCACACAATGCCCACTCCACTTAAGAAATAAACTCTATGTTTTGCTAGATTCACAGGAAAAGGGGGAAAAACATTCAAAGAGTATCAGTGGCTGAAACAAACTACTATGGGAAATATTTTAGGGTCCTGGATAATCTTAAGAAAGTGAGAATTCTCATCCACACAGATGAATGGGAAAGATACAAAAAGATCAGCATAAAGATGTATATTGCACAGCTGATGTTACAGTCCTGTTTTACTTTTTTTTTTTTAAGGCAGCATCTTAAAAGTATATCAATAGAGGGATGAGTCCATAAACTGGAATTTTATGTAGCATTTAAAAAGATGAGGCAGAATGATGGACACGTCCACTGTGGAAAGGTGGCTGTGCTGCGCTGATAAGGAAAAAACTGCTGTGGGATGGTTCTCATTTTTAAAAGAAATTTAATCAATATGTGTATGTTTATCCATATATTGAAAAGTGATTCAAGGACACGTGTCAAACTGTGGCACATGGTAACTTCTAGGGAGTGAACTTGGGTCTGAAATTACAATAAGCATACATTATTTTGCATTTGTAAAAGATACTAAAACATTTAATTTTTTTAAAGTTAAGCTAAAGCAAAAAACAACAACCAAACAAACACCAGGAGCCAGAGGACTACAGGAGTAACACAACTGTTGCAAGGAAACTGCACCACTTTGACAAGGCGCCTCCTCCTCACCATTCCTACCCCCAGTCCCCAACCCCCACCACACACACACACACACACCTGTACACACACACAGCTACTTTTGCTTTTCCAGGAAATATCATTTATGTTTCGACATTAATGAAGCAATTTATATTAACTGGATTACAGGAGAAAATCTGTCTAAATTAGGAAGAAAGTAAGTTTATACAATATAACAAAGCCACAAAGGGGCTGATCTTATAATAAGATTCTAAAGCCCTGTTAGTCATTGGGTCAGAAAACAGTTATGTCCAATAAAGAGTCTCAACGTCTTCACCACTTTCTTACCCCATCCACCTTTTGCACAGCGAGGGTGTAACATCGCTTTTCTCATCCTTGTACACAAAATACCAGAGAGTGGAGTGAAACATCTCAGTGACTTCATTTAAATGACATCCAACCAAATACACTCTCCCAAGTAGGAGAGAGAAATGGCACCGCAGAGCTTCCAGCTGATTCTGCCTGGCCACCGCAGTCAATGAGTATAAAATGGTTCTGGGTGATAGCAATTCCCCCTGCCACCCTAGTCACTGAACACAGGGTGACCCAGGGACAGCGGGGTGGCCGAGGTCGTATGGCTCGTGGGCACGGGCAGCGGCAGCTGGAAAGCTAGCCCCAGGGCAAACCCAGGCACCATGCGATGGCCAGTTTCACCGTAACCTGCAGTGGAGACTTTCTACGTGTGACATCCAAGCGTGACAGCATACAGGAAATCTGATCAATCTGACTAGATAAGATTGTAAACAGTCTCATGTCAGAAAACATAGTAAACAAGACTGAAAGGTAAATCATTACCTATGAAAGAATATTTTCTAAAACACTAATCCCTTACGAAGTATATAACACAAATCAGTGAGAAAAAGGCAAATACTCCATTGGAAAGAAAATGGACAGAAGATGCAAAAAGGAATCTTACAGTAAGGAGTAAAATACAGAACAAAACACTCAGCCATGCCAGTCATCAGAGAGAGGCAAAGGACAAGGTGATGACATTTTTAATCAGTGGCGGTGAGATTTTTTTTTTTAAAGATGTAAAGGACATCATTTGCGGGACATACATTAATGAGTTGTCCTCCATCGCTTTTTCCATGCTTAATCCTTCCCACATCCGTTCTGCTTAAGTCAGTCATTCGCTCCGTGGGAGGTCAGGAATCTCACCAGTGAATTGCGGAAAGGAAGGAAGGACTGAAGGAAGAAAACAGTCCATGTTTAGCCTCTGACTAACAGAATTGGTTTTTTCTTTTCTTTCTTTCCTTCTTTCCCTTTTTTTTTTTTTTTTGAGCTTCTAGCCTCAAGAAAATAAACTTAACATTTTCATGATTGTCCCAAACTAAAGAAAGGTAAGAAGGATAGAAAATGCTAGCTTGATGGGGCTCCCAGTTTTCAAGGGAGGTCAAAGACAGTTTCTCGGAAGAGCTGACATTTCATCAAAGACCTGAAAGAAGAGAGGAAATCAGACAGGCAGCGCCGGGGGCAGGCGCTGAGGCCCTGTGGCGGAAGGCCCGAGCGGAACGGCCAGAGCAGAAGGCGGGCGCAGATGCGGGGAAGCGCGCAGCCCGCCCTCACCCGCCGCCTCCGTCCCACGCGGGGCGCTCTTCCACCTGCCACCGGGGTCTGAGCGTCTGCAGGGGAAGACCGGGCACCGGCCGAGGTCTGGCCCAGAAGCGTCCCGGGGCTTCTTCACATCCTGGCGGAGACGCTTAGGAACCAGCGTGCCACACAGGAAGCCAGGACAGGTTTGACTTTCTTGGATCCAGAATCACTGCAAACAGTGACCTCAGCCGTGAAATTAAAAGCGCTTTACTCCTTGGAAGGAAAGCTATGACAAACCTAGATAGTGTATTATAATGAAAAGCAGAGATATCACTTTGCAGACAAAGGTCAATATAGTAAAAAACTACGGTTTATGCAGTAGTTATGTAGGAAATGTGAGAGTTGGGCCATAGAAAAGGCTGAGCACTGTGGTGCTGGAAAAGACTTTTGAGAGTCCCTTGGAGTAAAAGGAGATCAAAGTCAATCTTAAAGGAAGTCAACCCTGAATATTCATTGGAAGGACTAATGCTGAAGCTGAAGCTCCAATACTTTGGCCACCTGATGCAAAGAGCTGACTCACTGGAAAAGACTGATGCTGGGGAAAATTGAAGGCAAAAGGAGAAGGGGACGACAGAGGATGAGAGAGTGGAGGACAGAGGAGACTGGCATGCTGCGATCCATGGGTTCACAAAGAGCTGGACACGACCTAGCAAATAAACAATAGTGTCAAACCCACGTCCTCTCTTGTCTGGAAGCTCATATGTTGAGACAGTGAAGTCACACTGCAGAGGGATACAGGGTCCCTTCAATTCTTTTGAAGGAGAAACTTATCTAATTATGTAACATGAAAGTTCCATTGGATTTTTTTGGATTTGATTAAAATAAGCTTTACTGTAGCATTTAACAGATTCATAGAAGATGCTAACATTTTTAAACATTTTCTTCAGATTTGGGGATCCACTAATACACTCAGAATTGAAATCCACAGTGTTTGTGTGAAAATTTTCTAGGGTTCTTATTGAGTTACCAGATTGTTCTTTTTTATGTATTTATAAGTTGTCCATCTTCAAATGGCTTCAGAGCACTAATGGTCTTGCAAAAAAAAAAAGTGGTTTTAAGCAAGGTCTGCCATGTATGGCAAACTGAGACAGTCTGGTAAGCAAAATTGCTCTGTCAGCAAGGACTCCTTAGAAACAAAATCCTTCGTTGTAATTTATGAACAAAGAGCACAGAACAATAATTTAAATAATAAGAATACATCCAAGAAAAAATGATTAAAGTGAGACAAAAGTTAAGCAGAGTTTTCTGTGATGTTGATATCTTACCTATCCATCATTTTCATCAGTACCTAAGAAAATTAAGCTGGATAGTTCCTAACAACTTAAAAATGCAAATGCTAACAAACTTCAAGTTTCTTTTCTCATATTTCTGAGAGGTGTAGGTTCAGCATGTCATGAACCACAGAAGGGAAAGGGGAGAAAGAACCAAACTGTCTGAACGCTGGAAAGCAGACTTTCACCTGAGGTGGACAGGTTCACTTTATTTCTGTTAAAAGAAGGAACACCTTGAGGGTCCACAGGATGCCTAGCATCTGGCTTTTTCACCAACTTTCTCGAGTGGACAGTCCAGCAAGAACGGTGCCTCTGTCTCATCTCTCCACCGGCTATTGCTCCTGCAGTGGACAGGTCTGATTCCATTATAACCAGCGTCCTGCGCCATCTGCCTGGGACCAGGGGCCTGGCAGAACCGTCAGATACCGCAGGAGAGCAGACACTCCCATCACACCGAGGGAGGCAGTCTGTGAGACCTCCTCCAGCCAGGCAGGTTTACTGGGCCCAGCTGGGGGCAGAGCCCGTGGGGCGGCATCCACGCCTGCAGGGCCTCAGGGACTCTGACCTCTGACGCCCTGCAGTTCGTCCCTGGCATCTCTCAGCCCCGCCCAGTCTCTGTTGGGAGCTCAAGAGTCACCAGCAAACAAGCCATTCTTTTTTTAGAAAAGCGATTTGTTTTTAACTGGAGGGTGATCGCTTTACAATATTGTGTTGGTTTCTGCCATACAGCACCATGAATCAGCCGTAAGTATTCCTATGCTCGCTCCCTCTTCAACCCCCCTCCCACCTCCCACCCCATCCCACCCCTCTAGCTTGTCACAGAGTACCCCGTTTGAGCTCCCTGCATCACACAGCGCATTCCTATTGGTTATCTATTTTACATACAGTAATCTATATGTTTAAATGGAAGCAACCTAGATGTCCATCAACAAATGAATGGATAAAGAAGTTGTGGTACATATGTACAATGGAATATTACTCAGCCATAAAAGGAGTGAATTTGAGTCGGTTCTAATGATGTGGGTGAACCAAGAGCCTATTATACAGAGTGAAGTAAGTCAAAAAGAGAAAAATATGGTAAATTAACTCATATATATGGAACCTAGAAAAACGGTACTGATGAACGTATTTGTAGGGCAGCAATGGAGAAGCAGACAGGAAACAGGCTTATGGACACAGTGGGAGAAGGGGAGGCTGGGACAAATCCAGGTGTTGCTTTGATGGGTCTTTCTTGGTCCCATCCGCTCCAGGGAAAGGAACCCAAGTCCCCCTTTCCCATTTGCTGGAAGGGAACGTGGCAGCGCCTGCAGAGAATGGGCCCAGAGACCACCGGCAACCTCTCCATGGCAGGACCGAGACAAGCGGAGCACACAGGACTTCCGAGACGACGCCAGACAGACGGCTGGGGGTGGAGAGCGTGGCGCCTGTGGCCCAGGTGTCCATTTGGAAGGGATGAAAGACATGAAAGAACTCTCGAAACCTGTCCTGTCTCATGTGGTTTTGAAACTGCCATCTCACTGGTGGTTTCTTTTGAATTTAAAAAGAAATCAAACTATGGTCCAGTCCAGAAGAGAGCAACAGCCTCAAGCTGGGAAGACTCCACTGCTTACTTCAGGGGCGAGAAGCAGGTGGAATGGCTTAAGGAAGAAAAAACTGCAAAACTGGAAGAAAAGAGTTTTTCTCCTTTTCCGAGATTTCCAGAGTAGACTTTAAGGAAAATTTTACACACACGATTCCACAACAGCCCTGCTCTCTCCTCACAGTCACCGCAGCGCTCTCCCATGGTGAACGCGATCTCTGGCCTCGGTCACCTTGCAAACACCCAGCACTCCATTGAAAGCCCTGCTTTGGACTCACACCTCTTCTGGAACTCTTGATCACTTTCAGCTTCTCCCCAGAAGCCCCGTTCCATGCCTGGCTCCAGTTCTGGTTTGTTTTTAAGCAATTTGTTCCTTACAAAAAGTCATGGGGCACTTCAAACTCTTGGTGAATGGTGTGGCTTTGATTTTTGTAAATAACTGTTATTCCCTTCATGTTCATTTCTTGCATTTATTTTTTAAATATGGAGACACCACAGAACTTCATGATGACATGTAATCCAGATCGTTTGAGGGATCATTCTCTTTGCTATGAACATTTTATTCTCATTTACTCTCACTTTATTTTGAGAAAGCGTGCCTCCTTTTGACAAAATTACAAAGTAAAAAAAAAATTGCTCAACAATATTTTCCAGTTAAAAGATAAATCTCTTCCTTAAAAACAGCTGCAACTTGAATAGCACAGATTTCTATTTCAGAGTAAAATTATTTCCTCACAACAATCTTCATTCTAGAAGAAAAGTTAAGAGTGGCTATGTGACCTTGGTGAGGAAAGCAGGGGCTCAATTTCCTCATCTATAGAATGGGGATAATACTAGAAATTATTCTCGTCTGGAAAATCCCGTGGACAGAGGAGCCTGGCGGGCTACAGTCCATGGGGTCAGAAAGAGTCAGACATGACTGAGGGTCTGAGCCTGCCCACACACAATACTAGAAATAAGGACTCATATTGAAGGAGTGTTTCTAGATGATACCTCTTTTCTCTGGGAGGTCCCCTCCACCAGGGTCCTCTTCTCGACCAAAGCAAACACTTTTTCCAATCGGATTCTCTCTCTCAGGGTCTGGAATTAGGATTCAGACATAGCCAGTCACATCACATGAGGAAAGTAAACCTGCCAAATTTAGGAACAGCCTTCTCGTGCTCACAGAGTAAAGCCGAGAAAGCTGGTCAGTGGACATAAAGGAGTGAGACATAGATGAACAGTGACATCACAAGGAGGTGAGCAGGTCAGGGCAGCCTCCAGAGTTCCTGCTAACGGTCCACTTCTCAAATCAGGTTATATTAAGCATGACCCCATGCCAACATTCAACTTCCTTAAGACATCATGGGGTGAGGAGAGACAGATAAATTAAGAGCGTGGGATTAATAGATACACACTACTATATATAAAATAGATAAACAACAAGGATCATGCTGCATAGCACAGGGAACTATATTCAGTATCTTGTAATAACCTATACTGGTAATGTAATGGAAAAGAATTGAAAAGAAAATACATATACATATATATATATATATATATATACACACACACACATATATACATATACATATATATATATATATATATATATATATAAAATATGGTGGTGGTTTAGTTGCTAAGTTGTGTCTGACTGGTGGGATCCCGCGGACTGTAGCCTGCCAGGCTCCTCTGTCCATGGGATTCTCCAGGCAAGAATACTGGAGGGGGATATACGGGATTCCCCAGTGGCTTAGATGGTAAAGAGTCTACCTGCAGTGCAGAAGACCCAGGTTAGATCCCTGGGTCAGAAAGATCCCCTGGAGAAGGAAATGGCAACCCATTCCAGTATTCCTGCCTGGAAAATTCCATGGACGGAGGAGTCTGGCGGACTACAATCTATGGGTTCACAAAGAGTTGGACATGACTGAATGACTTAATTTTCCTTCTCCTCATACATAGGTATAAATATATGAGACTAAGAATATATATGTATAAGAATATATGAAGCCACTGGTGGCTCAGATGGTAAAGAATCTGCCTACAGTGCAGGAGACTCAAGTTCAACCCCTGCATCAGGAAGATTCTCTGGAGAAGGGACTGGCAACCCACTCCAGCGTTCTTGCTGGAGAACTCTATGGACAGAGGAATCTGGAGGGCTGCAGTCCAGAGGTTGCAAAGAGTCGGACACGACTGAGTGGCCAACACTTTCACTGCGTGATGGAATCATTGTGCTGTATATCAGAAGTTAGCCAAATCAGCTATACTTCATTTTATAAAAAAATACAAACTAAAAATTTAAAAATTAAAAAATACAAAAATTAGTTTTCCAAAAAGACATTATCATAGCTTCATTTACAAAAAAAATGAATACTACTACCTCCCTCTCCTTTTTAAAATTTATTTTCACTTATAGTTTTTTGTTAAATGCACCATAGCTTTGTTTCTCTTTCTAACAACTGGAAGTATGTTAACTAAAATGTAGAAGGAAAAAGAACGCCAAAGATATCTCTCTTGAACCACATTGGCCCTTCAAAGATAACTCTCCTGTGCAGCCAGAACTCCCGTCAGTCTCTCCCAGGCACAGATTCCAATTAAAGAGAAACAAGGTCTTTACAGCACGTGATCATCAATATGCAAAGAGGTGACACCAGACCAACATCACAAGCCCAATTACCCAAATGTCTTGCTCAGGTAACAGCCTTTAAATAGTCAAAGGCTCTTTGGCAAATTGTCTCCTTTAGAGATATTAAAGCCAACATTTTATGCAGATGATTTCACATCCTCTTAACAGCTCCTCTCCAAATAATTGAAAGAGCTTCCCATCATAGAGCTCATCAGGTCAACGGAGCCTGCAGAGCCATGTAATTTAGCCAGAGGAGTTCATTCCAGCTCAAGACCCCATTTGGGTTTCCAAGTAGTCATCACTCAAGAGAGGGCTCAAGGTGAAACCCCTTCCAACTTGCCCTTTGATAGGAGTCATGCCTGGGTGGTCCCTGCCGCTCCAGATGCATCACAACAAAGCAAGTGGACAAAGTCCACATCTGGCTGCTGGCTGATGGAGAAGGAAGGTCTGAGAGTTCAGACCCTGCAATGTGTTAAAGCAGGGTCTTTAAAAGACTGTTCAAAGAACTCCATCAATGATTTCTGGAACTTGGAGCAGGCCAGCATGGAGTGCACAGGTGAACCATTTGCCAGGGCACAGATGTTAGCACAAAGAACCCTCTTTATTCTCCACACCCAAAGTTTTCTGCTCCGTGCATGCGAATGGACCTATTTAGCAATGAATGGCCCCTAGTTTAGAGAGCAGAAATTCACACTTATTCTGCAGCTGCAGGGCAAGGCAAATTCAAAGTCTATTTTTCATGCAAATCGACTCACTCTTTTGTATTTCTAGCTGATATTTTCTCTGGGCCCTTGTTAATCAAGGCAAACATGGTTCAGTGCAGACTCCTCACCTCCTAAACAATGGCACAAAAATATAAAGACTTTGGCAGAGTTAAGTCCAGAGTTCAAAGTGTGAAATTATGCAGAAGACAAGCTTCTTGCAGTGTAGTCAGTGTCCCCCACATTTCTAGGGACATTAACGAATTCCTAGAAATGATGAGGACTTCTCAGTGGTGGAGAAACAAAGCCACATTGGGGCTTTGTGTAGGTGTGTATTGACTTCTGGCTTCAGTGCCCCATGTAAACAGTTAAGAAGTTTGTCATGCCATCCTTCTAACAAGAGAAAGCTTGGCAAGCTGGAACTCAGTGTTTGGTCTGGGAGCCCACAGAACTTAGGCTGTGGGGCAAACTGCCATCATGAAATCCGCAGAGACAGGAGAATTCGGAGGGTCACAGCCAAGACTGGCTTACCTGGAGCAGCAGCCGCTGAGACCGGAGCCGGCAGCAACTCTTAGATGGCAATTTTGATGAACTGCTGAAGGCTGAGTATGAACCAGTATGCGGGCTGCAATCTTAGGGGCCCCCGCAATTTCATGGCCTTTACTTCCAGAATCCCCACCAACTTTTCATGGCAAAGACTAAGATTGAATCCCCTGGTGGCACTGAACTGGGCAGAAGTGTCATCCTCGGGAAACTTACAGAGCCTTGCTCAGATCTCAGGCATTACTGATCTCAGAGTCCATACTGCCAGACACATCACAGTTTTCATGACGCTGTCCTTCAGTGGAATGATTGTTGGATGGTGGACATTTGGGTGGATGGGTGAATGAATGGATGACATGGCATCCATACCCTCAGGGAAATGATAATACAGAAGTTCCCAAATTTGTCTCACCAAACACTAATACCATAAGCTGTACCATGGTGCCAAAAGTTCCTCTACACTCAAAAAAATTGAAGGAAATGCTCAGTTTGGCAACTTAAACAGATTTCTTTATTACAAGAGCCCGGATATCACGCACCATTATCGTCCTAGAATTTAGCACATCTGTTGTTAGACACTCAATTAGATAATCAAAAAGAGGAAAATAGAGAATAATCCACTCCTGTTCATTCATTCCACAAATATTCACTGAACGTCTAAGCACTGCAGGCACTAAGCCAGGGTCTAGAAATATATGGGAGCAAAAACGGGCAAACCCTGCCCTCATGGTGGGGGCAGTATGACAGAGGAGATGGGCATTAAACAATCAATCCCGCAGTGAGTAGAAAAGTGCAACCACAACAATCATTGCAACGGAAAAGTAGGTGGAAAAGATACAGTAAAGCAAACACCCTGGTCACAGGTTAGAAAAAGCTAACAAAGGAATTGAGAATTAAAGCATCAAGAAGCATCAGTATGGCAAAATGGATGGGGATGGCAGGTGGTGAGGGAGTTTGCTAGGAACCTGGCAGAGGAAACAGTATGTGTTACCAAATGCCCCTTCGAAGTCCTATAACAGAAAGAAGCACGGCTCATACAAACAGTAGAAACGGAGACTTCCCTGATGATCCACAGGTTAAGATCTGCCTGCCAATGCAGTGCAGCCAAAAAATAAATGAATATCTGGCTTTTTAAATACTTAACCAAAATAAAAGGATGGAGATGAGGCCAAAATGACTGAGAGTGGGGGATTCCAGGGTCGGTTCCTGTTTAAGCCTCTGAGAGCTGTGCTGTTTTGTTATACAGCAACAGATAACTCACACAGGTCACTAACTCTGTGAGGGTCAGCCCTCACCACTCTCTCCCCTACTTTCTGCCTTGGAAGGGACTCTGTGGGCTGAACCACCCCGGCTCCCTTGCCCTCCAGCTTTCACTGGAGTTTGGCCAATGGGCAACCGCAGGAGACAGAGCGTAGGAGGAGGGGAGTTCAGTGGTCTCCCCTCTCGGCTCAGCTGGGTGCCCTGTGACACTGACTGCATCCTTCACGCCTCCCTCCCCAGGTCCCCTCCCTGAGGTCTCTCTGGGTCCCAGGCCCTTGGCTGTCACTGGCCCTGGGGCGCCCCACCAACTCCTGTTGGTTTCCATGCTTCCTCCTGCCCACACCTTTGCAAGCAACTGTTTCCGCTGACCTGCTCTATTCATCCCCTCTGAGTGCGCCATCTGATTCTGGGGGACAGATATTCCTCAGCTAGAAAGAGGTGAAGCTGGGACATAAAGTTTCAGACCTTAAAGTTACTCTTTAAAAAACCAAAGTAACAGGACTTCCCTGGTGGTCTAGGGGTTAAGAATCCTCCTTGTAACCCAGGGGATGCTGGTTTGATCAGGGAACTGAGACCCCACACGCCCAGGAGCAACCAAGCCCACGAGGTCCAGAGCCCGCATGCCACAACTAGAGAGCCGTGCATGGAAACGAAAGACCCTGCATGATGTGAGAAAGACCTGGCAAAGCCAAATAAATAAGCATTAAAAAGGAAAAAACTGGAGTAACTATGCCTCCCCCGGCAGCTAAGCACAGACTGGAGATGCCCTTCAGATTCAGATCAGCATGGGTCCAGAGGCCAAACTCTGTGGAAAGGGACAACATCTTTGAGCCTCAGTTTCTTCACCAACAAACCCTCCCAGTCACTACACAAACCTATCATTAGAATTAACTGCAGGCACGTAGGTGAAAGAAGGCTGAGCACCCAAGAATCAATGCTTTCAAACTGCGGTATTAGAGAAGACTCTTCAGAGTCCCTTGCAATGCAAGGAGACCAAACCAGTCCATCCTAGAGGAAATCAACCCTGAATATTCCTTGGAAGGACTGATGCTGAAGATGAAACTCCAATCCTTTGGCCACCTGATGCGAAGAGCTGACTCAGTGGAAAAGACCCTGATGCTGGGAAAGATTGAGGGCAGAAGGAGAGGGGACGACAGAGGATGAGATGGCTGGATGGCATCACCAACTCAATGACAGTGAATCTGAGCAAACTCCAAGAAATAGTGAAGGACAGAGGAGCCTGCGTGCTGCAGTCCAGAGTCTCAAAGACTTGGCAACTGAACAACGACAACAAACTTGTGTGAATCACAGGGCCCACGGTAAGGGGCCAGGAATGATCTGCCCTAGGACGCCACCAGCAAAAGAGCTCCTTTCACCAAACCACCCTGACCCAACTGCCATTCTCTACTGTCCACAGCCCCAGGGGCACAGCAGCCCCCAGTTCAACAGGCAGACCCCCAAGAGGGCCCCGGAGTCATCCACAGAGATATCACCTAACCCATTTTTAAACGTGCCTTAGCCGTGCAGAGCGGTAGCAAGCATCACTTGCCAGCATCACGCGCAGCTTCCTGGCTCAAAGGAGCAGCCCCGCCCGCTGAAGCGCTGCCGCTGTCAGCCTCTCAGCGTGCTCAGGGGCTGGCGCTGGCGGAGGAGTCCAGGCGCCTTGGATTTTCTCCTCCTGGGGTCACACACTGCCCGGACAGGCTTCTGAATGTGCAAGAGCAGGAAGGAGGGGAAGAAGAAGATGGGACTCTGGACCTGGTGACAGCCCCAGAAATATATTTGGACTTCAGGTTATGGTTCTCAGAAAGGGCAGCGCTGTGCCCCGTGTTTACAGCCGTTCCTTGGTGGTTTAATGAGTCCCGGAATGCGGACGAGAGGGCCACTTAGATGGGAGCTACTGGGTCACCGCAGCCTCCCAAGGACACAGGGCAGGCTACGAGGTCTGCATCGCTGGCCGAGAAGAAGCTGGTGGACACGATTCAAAGTCAAGGGAAGGGGCTGGAAACAGTAAACAGGCCAAGAACTAGAAGGTCCCGGGTGGACAGCGCGACCCAACCGCGACCACAGCTCTGCTCCGGGCGGCCCGGCCTTGCCGTCAGACAGGCCCCCCAGTCTGCCCTCTGTGTCCGTCACCATGGTTCCTGCAGACTTACATCCACTATTGTGCTAGTTTCTTTACTTTCTTTAAATCAACTCAATGGCTTACTTACATTTACTTTAGTTGAAATTTTATTATCACAACCACCATGGAAGCCAGCATCACTTGCCGTAAATAGACAGCAACAAACAAAATAAACACGATGAAACGAGCATCATTACTAGACTCCAGCAGGGCCCCGTTTCCTGTAGGATCTGCCTCTCGGTGTCTCCTAATACAAAAGGGGGACTGGCAAGTTTTCCAGCAAGAAGTGAGTTTTTTTTTCTTATATAATCAGAAACATTAGCATTGAAACATATACATTACCATATGTAAATCAGATAGCTAATGGGAAGCTTGCTGCAGCACCGGAAGCTCAAGGCTGTGTTCGGTGACAGCCTAGAGGGGTGGGATGGGGTTGGGGGTTGGGGAGGCTCCGGAGGGTGTGGACACATGCACTTACGCTGATGCACGTGTTGAACTGTAGAAGCCAACACAACTCTTAAAGCAGCTATCCTTCAATTAAAAATAAATTTAAAAAAAAGAATGGAAAAGAGAGTAACTTTCCAAGTGTGCTATTCAACTTTATTTTATGCTAAAGTCACCTAGTAATGCATCCACAATCATCTTGTTATGTAAAGCAAAGATACCCATCTGGAAGACAGTGTGTTCCTTGACCTTCCTAAAGCCTAGCCCTAAGCAATAAAGTTGGCACTTGAGAGTCCCTTGGACAGCAAGGAGATCCAACCAGTCCATCCTAAAGGAAATCAGTCCTGAATATTCATTGGAAGGACTGATGCTGAAGCTGAAGCTCCAATACTTTGGCCACCTGATGTGAAGAGCTGACTCATTTGAAAAGACCCTGATGCTGGGAAAGACTGAAGGCAGGAGGAGAAGGGGACGACAGAGGATGAGATGGTTGGATGGCATCACCGACTCAATGAACATGAGTCTGAGTAAATTCTGGGAGTTGGTGATGGACAGGGAGGCCTGGTGGACTGCAGTCCATGGGGTCGCAAAGAGTTGGACACGACTGAGTGACTGAACTGCAGCAATAAAGCCATAATTCATGGCTTGTGGCACTGATGCACATTATGAGAGATAATTATTACCATTAAAATCTTCCAAGTACCACTTAAAGCCACATCATCTCCTCCCCAGGTGACAGATGACATTCTTTGGGAAATGCCGAGACACACAACCCTCAGGCCCCTCAGTCGAAGAGCACATGAAAATCTCCACCCTGCTCTGCGAAAGGCTCCACCTTCCTGTGCGGAAAGGCCTTCACGGCTGGAACCCCAGTGAAAGGTTCCACCCCTCCTGGAAAGGTGGAACCCCTCCCACCTTCCACCCCTTGCTGGAAAGGTCCTCATGGTGGAGCGGTGTCAGAGAGCCATCACCCTCCAACAATTCTGGGGAGAGACCATCAGGGCTCACATCCTGGTGAGGACCCCCTTCCAGGGCCTTGGGGACAGAGTTGAAAATGAAAACTGTAAGGTAAGGGAGTTAGAGAAGGCAAGGTTTGGGGAAAAAAAGTGAGCCCGGCACTTTACAGGAAGAGATCACCTTTAGTGAGGGAGAAGGGGGCGGCAGCGAGAGCAGGGGGCTGCTGCGCCAAGTCAAGAAGAGAGTAGGTGTGCACAGAAAACATACATGTCCAGAGATGCAGCGTTTTGAGGGGGTCTGTTTTTCCTCATGATTATTTTGATCAGTTAGCTTTCAACAGCTGGGGTAAGGAATTCCTGAGACCAGCTGGAGACTGGGATTGACTGGGAGCTGAACGTAATCAATCTTAATGTCCATTCCTTTCTTCAGGGGAGAGGACCTGGAGGGGAGTTTTGACTCCAGGCTATTCTGAGCCTGTAGCTTTCCTTCAGAAACCACATTCGTGTCCTCGGGGACCTGCAGCCAACAGGTCGGCATCATCTCTGCCCTGCACTGGTTTGTTGAAAAGCTGAGATTTGAACTTGCATGCCAGTTGGTTCCAAAATCCATGTTCTTCCTCACCACGACCTGCTGTCTAACTGTCTACTAACAGAGTTTCAATATTAATGCATAGCTTTTATGGTGAATCCCATGGAAGAGGTTTCCATTTCAACTCCCCTGACTCTCTCAAGTTGCTTTGAGTGTCTCTTTAGCCCTGGATGGCTGTCTTGGGGCTGCTTTTTCCCAGAGCCATAAACACAGGGAATTAAGGGACAAGGACTAACATAAGAAGACTGGGGCCAGGAGTGCCAATTACAGACGGCACTTGCCATCTCTCCCTCTATCCCTGTGACTGCCGCTGCTGACCTTCAGCACTCCTGAAAGGAGTTCACAGGGAGAGAAGAAATAAGGGGTCTATGCTCGGGGGAAAATCTGAAAGACAGGTCTTCAGACAGATATTGTCAGGAGCCGATTTTATGAGTCCAATTCTTATATCTCCCCATATCTAGAAAAGCACCAAAATCCTTCATGGTGACAACCGCTCCTCATAACCTGCAGAGGCTTCGTAATACATTAATTGAAATCTTCTGGAAAGACGTGCTGGATTGCATGTATCTCCCCCTTCACCAAAAATCACATATATACTGACCTTTCCCCCCTACCTCTTTGGTCCAATTTCTTAGAGCTGTCTGAAGTGCTGTCTCCCAGACTGAGGTCCTCATTTTGCCCCAAATAAAACTTAACTCTCAGCTCTTATATTGTGCATTTTTTAAAGTCTGACGGGAGGAAGCTGAGAAAAGTGCTGGCCATTCAGATACGCTTTGTTTCTTTAATCTACACATTTCTATTCTCCTCTGCACAACCCACACCTTCCCTGTAGATGACTTGGAGTCTCTCTTTTTAAATTAAAAAAGTCACTGCCTGCCCAACAACCAAGCAAGGAAGTGAGTAGCTGACATGATGATGAGACGATAGAATGGCCCAACTTCCCCTCTGGCACCCGAGGTCCATTTCCCTGGTCCCACAGTTGGAGAGACTTTGGTTAGAAGAACCAGATGGAAAAGACACCACCACTCACTGTGTGACTTTGGGTAAGTGGCTTAACCTCTCTGAGCCTCAGTGTCATCTGCCTGCAACAAGAGTATCAGGAATATTAACCTCACAGGTGATGCAAAGTTTGGAAGAAATATATAAAAAAGGATTTGCAACATCTGCCCCAAGAAGACACTCAGGAAAACAACCAAAACAAAGCAGCTGTTTTTACTGAGAAGCTCTTTCATTTGACAGGTGGTGGCAAAATCCCCACACCAAAGTCAGATGGCAAGGAAAACCCTGGCAGCTCCCCCAGAGCTGCGTGGAGTCCCGACATCTCCACCTCCCTGTAGTCTGACAGTGTAAACAAGGTTCTGATTAACTTTGCCAGAGATATTTCTAATTTTAACTGAATGCTGTTGGACAGCTCATCCTGTCAGGGAGAGGAGCATAACCACCACTGACCTTTTCAAACAAAGCTAATTGCTCAGGTTTTAAGGTTACAGAGCTGAAATTTTGCCATATATTGATCCAGGGGTGCAAAGTTTCTTCCTAATTTCTAATTTCCCCTAGAAGAGAAAGTAGGAATTTGCCTCGATGGAGTCCATCTTCTCTGGGAGGAACACAGCTATTTAAAAACTTTCTGTTTCTGAATCCACTTGGGCAGCACATTCCTTGCAGGTCCAGTGGTTAAGACTCCACCTTCCAGCGCAGGGGGCATGGGTCCATAGTTAAGACTTCCCCCTCCAGTGCAGGGGATGTGGGTTTGATCCCTGGTTGGGGACTAAGATCCCACACGTCTCACAGCCAAAACACCAAAACATAAAACAGAATCAGTGTTGTAACCAATCTGGATACTTGGCCAATGATGCAGCCTCCTTTCTCAGCTGAAGAGTCTAATCTAACTACTCAGGTTTTCATTGAGTCAATAAATGCATGTTACTGTATGGCCTGGTGGGCCAGGCCATGTGCTGGGCTCAGCAGATGGTGAGCCAGTCCTTGCAAGCAGAGGGGAGAGACAGCTATTAATCGACAGTTATGCAAACAGAGGAAGCTGCCTGTGCTGCTATTGGGAAGAACCACGGCTGGTCAAGTGGGTTGAATGGATGCTCCTTCAGGCAAGGAGAAGTGGGGGCTTTGTCTCTGGGGGATTTAAAAGTGACTCAGTCTGCTTTTTATGTCACCAAATGCTGGAAACCCTAGACATTATTGGTGATAAAATGCTCCTCCCTTAATGGACAGACTCTCTCCCCACTGTTCATCTTAGGTATCCAGGAGATGAGAAAGACTGACCAGATCACTCAGGTAAGGACTCCCAGAAGATGCGCAACTTGAACTTGAGCTGGAATGGGAGAGCAGCAGGTATCTAGGCAAAGCTGTAAGGGCGGGGGACGCTTGAAGGACAAGGCGGAAGCAGGGACCCCAGGCCAGCGGAGACCCAGGAGAATCGGACGAGACAGCATGCATGAAGGGAGTGGACAGGGGGTCTAGGGGATGAGAGAGTCTGTGTCCCAGGAAAAAAAAAACAAAAAGCGGTAACAGTTATGCAGCTGCAGCTGAATCACTTTCAAGAAAAGCCCCAATTCCTGATTTTTATGTAAAATACACTCTAGATTTTTTTTAAAGTATTGGCAACTTATTTAACAAATCGTAGCTGCTGGCCAAATGGGACCCCCTGGGGCCTTTGGGTGGGTGGGGAGACAGGCCTTCTTCTATCCTCTGCTTTAGCTCCTCTCTGAAGTACCTGCTGCTGCTAAGTCACTTCAGTCGTGTCCAACTCTGTGCGACCCCATAGATGGCAGCCCACCAGGCTCCGCCATCCCTGGGATTCTCCAGGCAAGAACACTGGAGTGGGTTGCTATTGACTTCTCCATCTGAAGTACCTAGGTAACAGTATTTGATGCAAATTTCCTGAGTTGTTCTGAAAGTGTGAGAACCCCACCAAACAGAAGGTGTTAACTACTTCCTGACCAGAGCACAGAGCCCCAGGCCTCTTGGAGGGAAGGACTGATCTTGTGAACCCCTGTGGCCCACCTGCTAATCAGAGAACCGTGCACAAGCTAACCACACACCCTTCCATGCGCACCCCTCCCCCACCCATGACCAAAGGGGCACATCATGGAGCAGCCACAAGCCACAGAGGATAACACCCAAGCCTAACAAACGGGCTTCCGGGGGCTCAGCGGTTATGAGCCCGCCTGCCAATACAGGAGGCCTGGGTTCATCCCTGGGTCAGGAAGGTCCCCTGGAAGAGGAAATGGCAACCTACTCTAGTGTTCTTGCCTGGAGAATCCCACGGACAGAGGAGCCTGGTGGGCCACAGTCCATAGGGTCGCAGAGTCAGACACAACTGAAGAGACTTAGCATGCACACACACGCGTGAGTTGTGATAAAGAAAAATATTGTTCACATACATCAAACATCTTTAAAAATACTTTGTACCCAGTTCTGACACTCCCCATCCTCTCCATGAACATGGCCTGCTCCCCGAAGTCTTATTTCTCCTGAAATCTTTTCCAGAAACCCAGACTGGACAGCTCTTCCGGTGACTCTTTCCTCACGCCCTCCTCATCGCACGTGCTCTTTATTTGCTCGTACAGCTCCTTATGCAGTTTCCTTGGGCCTGACTCCTTTGATCTTTGCTCTCTCATCCCATTGCTCAGATTCTGCTTCATCCAGGAAACCTGAGGCCTGCTGCCCCAAGCAAAAATCATTGCTTTAGACAGCAAGAGGGCAAGGGAAAGACTGAAAACTTAAAAACGGCATTTTTAATCCTATTTATTCACAAATGTATTTTCAAGATGCATTTCTGTACATAGATTTAAAAACGTGCTGTCTTTTGATCACAGCGGCTGGTGGCAAAGCTGTCTGTTTATAGTCAACTTAATGTCAAGAGCTGGTACAGAAGTTCACAACAACAGAGAACTCTGTCGTTATGAAAATTTTGAGGAGGAATTTACTGCGATCAAATGGGAAGCCTCAGATCAGTCTCTTAAAGCACAGGTAGGGAAAAAAAGGCAAAAACAAAGAATACATAGAGTGGGCCACTTAGTAGATACTCAGTAAGCCCTAGCTAAGGGTTAAGGAGCTTCCCAGGTGGCACAATTAGTAAAAAGCGTGCTTGCCAATGCAGGAGATGCAAGAGACATGGGTTCAGTCCCTGGGTGGGGAAGTTCTCCTGGAAGAGGAAATGGCAACTCACTCCAGTATTCTTGCCTGGAGACTCCCACGGACAGAGGGGTTTGGGCTACTGTCCATGGCATCACAGAGAGCTGGACACAACAGAGCATGCACATGCACACTCTGTCTCTCTCTCTCTCTCACACACACACACACACACACACACACACACACACGGGCTAAGGAAAGCATACGGCTGAATTCCTGCATTCCGTAAAAAGTGGTGCTTTAAAAAAAAACAACCAACAACAGTTGGATCCATTAATTTAATTCCTAGGGGGAAGGGTTCAATTTCATTTTTCATTATTAAATCCAATTCTTACTTCCTTCAGTTAAAATGTGCATCAAGGCTCTGTTAAGAAAGACTAAGCAGCGGCCTCTGCCCCATTTGTGCACCATCTTCGGATGGGTTCCATGGGTTGGGACCTGTTGGCTTCACACTGAGGTCTGGAACACACAAGGTGGGGAGGCCTGCTTGAAGGAGGTGGAGAAAGAAAAGAAGAATGAACTATCCTGTTTGTTCATCTGATACCCAGAAGAATCAAACAGGAAGACAATATTCACCACAGACTTCTTGAGCTTACTTTCTGTTTGTTCCCTAGGGATGTCACCTTTATTTTATGATTCTAGTGCCCACAAGACCCCGTATTGCATCACACCCCACCACCACCATCACGAGACTTAATCTGGAAAAAAAGCAAACTCCTTTTTGATGATATTCTCTCTCTCTCTCTTTCTCGGTGTTCAAAGTGACTTTATGTTCAGATCATTCTGGAAGAAATCATTTTAAAAGCCTGTCACTGCACACTGCAAATGGCTGCAAGGACACCCTGGTGTATTTCACCATTATTAAAACAGCTACCAAAAATAAATAAATAAAACAGAGGGAGCCCATGCGGGGCCTCAGTAACACAATGATTAGGAAATCGTCTCTGCTCTGGTAGATTAGAATCAAGGAATGCAACCATTTCCATCATCAGTATAACTCTTTGTAACTGATTTCAGCGATGGCCCCACAAGGATGGTGCCTGCTCTTTTGTTACCCACTGTTAATAAATGTGCATCAATTTTTCACTTTGAAGCGTTATTTCCTTTTGCAATTTGCCAAGTGCCTTTTCATGCTGCATGTGAAGACTGTCCCATGAACAAAGCTCCTTCAGGAAAGACAAGTTAATTATCTGACTGCCATTCCGATTGTTGGCTGCTGGAAAGAAAATTCTTTGCTAGCTCCAGTGGTGAGGCACCAATGCTGCTATTTGTCAGTGATCAAATCCTACAGGATCTGTCACTGGGCGAGTAGGACAATGGTGGTTAAGAACTAGACTTGGAGTCAGGTGGAGCTGGATTCAAACCCTGCATTTACTTTGGCCAAGTAAATCAGCCTCTATGAGCCTCTGTTTCCCCATCTGTAAAATGGAGGTAATACTGGTTCCTAGGTTGTAAGATTACTACAAAGATCAAATAGCAGAATGTGTGCTTGACTCTTGTCACCTAGTGAGCATTATACAAAGATTTTGTTCTGATAAAACATAACTGCACAATTCCCTTACATTCACCAGAAGATACTGTGGAAGGTTATTTCATGATGCTTCCCTAGAGGTTATTGCTGAAACGTTTCCACACCAGACACATTTCTTCATTTACCATAAGTTTAGGGTTGCATTTGATGCTGGGAAAGATTGAGGGCAACGGGAGAAGGGGATGACAGGGGATGAGATGGTTGGATGGCATCACTGACTTAATGGACATGGGTTTGCGTCTACTCCAGGAGGTGGTGAAGGACAGAGAAGCCTGGCAAGCTGCAGTTCATGGGGTTGCAAAGAGTCAGACACAACTCAGCCACTGAACAACAGCAACAACAATGAGCAAACTTCATGAATGACGCTGAGAAGTGTTTTTTTCTGGGTGTGGCTCTTTAAGATTCCTGTTGTGGTTCTATAACACATCACTGCTTATTTGGGATGTTTTCCTAAATGCAAATTAATATTCCTAGGCACTTCCTCTTTTTTCCTTAAGCATATAATTGTAGCTTGTTTACTAAACTCTCACTTCTCCAAATACATTCTTTTTAAGTCATCTTATTACTAAACGTCCAAATGGAAGGGATCTGGGACAATGACATTCTTCCAGTTAAAACAATTAGTTTAATATAAGACAAAAGAAGGAAGGGATAAACCAAAGTTCCTTTGGTTTAGTTTAAACATTCAAGCTGAGGGATGCATATTCTAATCCGAGCTTCAGAGGAGGAAAATAAACAGTACAAGAGCCAAATACGTATTAATTATGGTTTATTTATTTAGTGCCACTGATGTGTATCGAGCTATGCAAAGGTAAATCGAAGGGGGAAAATCAGATCCCATTTCAAGAGAGCAAACCTTAACTGCACATCTGAATTCCTTAACTATACAGAATTCTTTAACTACACATCTGAATGCTCTAGGAAAAGCCTGGTGATTGATGATGACAGGAAAGTGGAATTAAATCCATGGTGGGGGGCAGGGTGGGACTAGGAGGGGATTAAAGAAAGAAAAACCCCATTATTGTTAAGATACTGGCCAGGCTGGGTCATGTCAATGAAAAATTCCCACTGCCTACTTCCAGCTCCTCAGAATCCTTCATGAACAGGAAAGACAAGATTCCAAACCAGAGGCAGTTATTTAGACCGTCTCACTGCATAGCTCACCACTAATTCTAGTCATGCAGACAGAGGCCCAGGATGCCCCTGGCAAGACATTTCTCCCTTGATGAGTTAACAGAGAGAGAATCACCAGCCCTGACAGCAATATGTAAGTGGGTTTTCATGGATGCCATTATTAAAGTGTTCTGGCTTAAAAGAAATACCTGCTGGATGATTCTAGAATCCTGAACCTGTAGGCAGGTGCAAACCATTTTACCAGAGTAGAAACCAAGGCACATTTCTCTAGCCTATTTCCCAAAAAGACTATTTTTTTTTTAATCTCCCTTTTTTGAGGTATTACTTATATACAATGCAATTTACTCATTTTAAATATTCAGTCTGATGAATTTGGACAAATGTGGACAGTTACAAAATCACTACCAGAATCATTATATAGAAAATGTCATCACCCCAGAGGATCCCACATGGCCTTCTGCAGTCACCCCCATTCCAGATGCTGGCAACCACCAATCCACTTTCTATTGGTATAATTCCTGCCTGTTCTAGAATCTTCACATGAGGTCTTTTGTCTGCAGTATTTGTTATTCGGCACTCTGATTGCTGAGTAGCATTCCCTTGTAGGGACATACCACAATTTGTTTATCCAAGGGCATTTGGCTTGTTTCCAACTTGCTGCTTATATGAATAAAACTACTATGAATATTCAAGTAAAAGTCTTTAGGTGAACATATATTTGTATTTTGGGGGGAAAATACTGAGGAGATTGCTTGGCTATGCAGTGAATGTTGTTCACATTTATAAGAACAGCCCACATGTCTTCTAAAGAGGCTGTATCATTTTGCATTCCCATTCTTGTCAACACTTACTACTGTTGGTCTTTAATTTAAGCCAATGTGAAATGATATCCATTGCACTTCTCTACTGACCAATAATCACACAACTTTCTTTTTGACATGTTTACTTGTCACTCATATGTAATTCTTGGTGAAATATCTATTCAAATCTTTCCTCAATATTTTTAGTAGGCTGTCTTATTTTATTGAGTTGTAAGAGTCCTTTATATAACTGGGATACAAGTCCAAATAAATCAGATAGTTGTTTTGCAAAAATTTTCTCTGGCTAAACGTTTTATTTTCTAACAGTATCCTTTAGGAGGAAAAGTTCTTCACCTTGACGAAGCCAAAGTTAACAATTATTTCTATCATGGTTATCCTTCTCTGTGTCCTAACAACTTCCCGCCTAACCCAAGATCCAAACAATTTTCTCCTGTTTTTCTAGAAATCTTATATTGTCAGATCTTCCATTGAGGTTTATGGTCTAGTTCACTCTATTTTTTGTGTATGAAATAAGGTGAGGATTTAAGTTCATTTTCTTTTTGCATAAAAATATCCAGTTGTCCAGCACCATTTGCTGACAGACAATCTTCTTCTCTTTGAGTCAGTTTTACTGTTGCTGTCCGCTTGCTTCTCTGGCTGCACTGGTCTCTGTTGCCACGCCTGGGCTCTCTCTAGCCGCACAGGCTTCTCTCTGTGCAGGTCCCCTTGCTGTGGAGCATGGACTTAGCTGCCCCATGGCATGTGGGATCTTAGTTCCTGGACCAGGGATTGAATCCCTGTCCCCTGCATTGGCAGACAGATTCTCAACCACTGGACCACCAGGGCAGTCCCTTCTGAGTTAGTGTCAAGCTGTATTCTCAGCAGATGCTGGGCTGCTGGATCACCTCTGCGCTAAGATGCTCAAAGCTTCTACATAAATGGTCTCCCAGAAGTCGCTGCAGTGAGAGGCAGCAGTGAGACGATTTTTAAATAATGACAGAAGTGTTTAATACACATATTACAGAACCCTACTCCACAGTCATTTAAAATGATAAAGATCAATATTTATTGATGATGGAAAGATACTTAATAAAGTCTCACATAATGAAATGATAAAAAATTTATCAATGAAATAATAAAAACCATATTATAAAACAGAATAGATGTGATGACTTCATGTCTCTAAATAGAGTAGGAGACACAAGATACACAAAGTGACAAAAGACTTATTCCAAAAAGTTCACCCAGATCATCCTCAGGTGGTGAATTAAAAGTGATTTATATTGCTTGCAATTTTCTGAAGTTTTTCAATGCATGTGAGATTTTCACTATTTTTTAAAAAGCTATTTCTGTTTTGAAATAGTGAATAGGCAGAAAGAGACAGGCATGAGGATGAACAGTAAGGTATTGCTCCAGATCTGAAAGGCGAGTTCATACCGTTTAGTACTACAAAACCTTAATGGGTCTCAACATCATGTGAACAGCATGGAAACAGTCTCAAAGCACTTCCAGACAAGGCACCTAAAGAATATGCTCTGACATCTGTAACTCTTATATCTGAGGATAATAAAGTTGAACGCATGGCAATAAGAAAAACCCAGGGAATGTATAAATAATGGTAGAAACTAGTAGTCAAGCCTTTTCAAATTGATTTTAATTCAGATTCGTCATTTATGGCCATAGGGCAATACCAAGCTACTTTCTAAAGAATCTTGGGGTGACTTCTAATTACCTATAATTGGATTTTCTGCCTTGCAGATTATCTTCAGTAGCTCTGGAATTATTACCCCATTTATCTAAGGAGCTTTCCAGCTGAGTAGGGTCACATAGCCCAACACCTATCAAGAACAGAGTTTATAACTGATTCAAAGAAAACAAGATAAAGGAATTGGGAATGGATTAGCATAGAGAAGAGATGCCTAAGGGATTTCTAAATTACTGCCATCAGATTTTTGATAGTAAAGCTATTAACTATCTGGGCAAGAAACAAAAGGGAGAAAATAAACTTAAACTTAAGTTAAAATTAGAGAGACGTCATTCTGACTAAAGGATGTGTTTTCTTAATAACATTCTCACATTGATTCACTGGGCTTCCCAGGGGGCACAGTAATAAGGGATCTGTCTGCCAATGCAGGAGACATGGGTTCAATCCCTGTGTTGGGAACATCCTCTGGAATTGGAAATGGCAACCCACTCCAGTATTCTTGCCTGGGAAATTCCATGGACAGAGGAGCCAGAGGGCTACAGTCCTTGGGGTCACAAAGATTCAGACATGACTGAGCACACACACTCACCTGTTCACCATGGCTCAGTCCTGTCCAAGGTGCTGAATTTTTCCAAAGCTGACCAGTCAGGGTCTCAGATTCTGAGAGAGCCACGTGAGGACATGTGCTTGGATTACTAAAAGAAGCCAGGCGTTAGGGATACAGCTCCAAAAGTTTGACCAAATACCAGTAATCTAAACTGTCACTGACTCCATCAACTAATACTTCCTGAAAATCAAATATAAGCTGGCCACTGCCCATTCCCCCTAGTCTCTTATTTATTTGCTAGGTGCTGTATAGAACATAAGTCAGAACAAACAACTTCCATAACAAGCGTGACATACCACTTAGGTTTCTAGTGTGAGAAGTAGGACTCCCAGCATTCATAGCTCTGACAGTCATGGAAACCCCTCTGCCCCACACTCTCTGTCAGCATCAACTTTTCCTCCAGGTGCGAGGGCTGCTGAATGCTAGAAAGGGAAGGCAGGGGATGATGTGGTGGTTTGGGTAACTGGGAGGAGAGGCGAGGAAGTCCTGCAGGCCTGGCCTTGTAGGAGCAATGATTTTTAAAAACCATCTGCAAGTCTGACATCAGAAAACAACTTCACACAAGCCGAGCCAGCATTCTCAGGAGGAAACCTCCCTTTTCTCCCATTCTTGGATCCTGCCCCCTTTGAGGATTCTTAAATGAGGACTTTTGGGCCACACATCTCTGCCCTCAAAGATTGTCAAGGAATAAAAACTGAGTGATCTGTTAAACTGTATTAATCAGCTCACCTAGTTAACTCGGCACACAAGTTTGCCTGTATAAATGTCTTGAGTTTGTAGGAAAAGAGGACACACAAATAATGTTGTCAACCCATCACAATAACAACAGCTAATTATTATCAAACATCCCCTATGGGCTTCCTTGGTGGCTCAGTGGTAAAGAATCCGCCTGCCAATGCAGGAGACGCAGGTTATCTTCCTGGGTCAGGAAGATTTCCTAGAGAAAGAAATGGCAACCCACTCCAGTATTCTTGCCTGGGAAATCTCATGAACAGAGGAGCCTGGTGGGTTACAGTCCATAGGTTGCAAAAGAGTGGGACATGACTTAGCTGCTGAACAACAACAATGGACTGACATAGGTCATCTAATTTTATCCTCAACCTAACCTGTGAGGAGGCTGTTATTACCACCACTCTTTCATGATCAGAGACCTGGAACCCAGAGAAGTTAAGTAAACTGTTCAGGGTCATACAATGGTGGACTCAGGGTTTGACCTCTGAGCAGACTGCGGCTAGGCTGGGCTTACAGTCACCCACTGCCTGTGGGCTTCAGACTGGAGAGAAGCAGACTGAACCTGGGGAGCAGTTACTGACCTGATCTCAGTGTCTTTGAGGTTTTATGTTTTCCTCTGGCTTCTAAATCAGATTTGCCTAAACAGAGCTCGTCACAAGCCCGTGTTTGAACAGGGTCAAGAGGACCAGTGAAGGCTCTGTACAGTCCCGGGGCAGGACAGGTGCCTGCCCCCAGCCCCCATCACCTTCCTTTATTTGGAAGGGTTTCAGGTTTTTCTGCTCACACCCTGTGCGAGTTTGACACAGCCACCTCGAAAGCTGAGAGGAGACTTTTTTGGTGCTTGTGCTTCAAGAAAAAAGGAAGAGAAAAGAATGAAAAACATGAACAAAACAAGGGAGGAGGCTGGTGATCTTTTTAGCGCTACTTCAAGCAACTCAGAGTTGCAGTTGATGTAGTTTCCTAAATTGTCAAGCAATTATTCTCTAAATCAAGAAAAAAACTGCCAATTAGAAAAGAAACCAATTCACAAGGCCTCCGCAGTCAGGGGTTTCATCACTGTAACCTCCACTAACAAAATGGTGTTAGTATTAATACTTATTTTAATAGCTAAAAAAGGTTTTGCTGTTGTGCCAAGTCTAGTGCAAAACAATTTACATCCATATAATATTAGATTCTCAGGACTCCCCTGGTCGTCCAGTGCCTAAGACTCCATGCTCCCAATGCAAGGGGCCTGGGTTTGATCCCTGGTCAGGGAGATTAGACACCACCCGACAAGAGCGGAATCGTCTCTCTAACACATGAGAAAAGAACAGACACTGGCCTGCACCCATTTCCTGCTCTTCTGCCTGCCTGGCACATCCGCAAGCAAAAGGTGTTCCTCCTCCGGGCAGAAGCAAACCCCAGGTGAAGGCCTTAGATGTAAAGGAAACCAGAATATTGTCTTCAGCTACAGATACTTCGGAGCCTCCCAGGTGGCTTAGATGGTAAAGAATCTGCCTGCGATGCAGGAGACCTGGGTTTAATCCCTGGGTTGGGAAGATCCCCTGGAGAATGGAATGGCAACCCACTCTAGTACCCTTGTCTGGGGAAGTCCATGGACAGAGGAGCCTGGTGGGCTACAGTCCACGGGGTTGCAAAGAGTCAGACACGACTGAGCAACTAACACACACACATACATACACACAGGGAACTAGGTCCCACAGGCCCCAACTAAGAGCTCACAGGCCACAGCGGAAGATCCCACAGGCTGCAGCAAAGACTGGAGATCCTGCACGCCACAGCTAAGACCCGCCCACCCAAATAAATACAAGTAATTTTTTTTTAAGTAGCAAAAAGTACAAATATTAAAATATGTATTTGATTCCAATAATTTTATGAAATAAGATCCTTCATTATCCCCATTTTACAGATGAGGAACATGAGGCTCAGAGAGATTAAGAGATTTACCCAGATTGTCAGTCACATAGTATGGACTTGAACCCAAGCCTGTTTGAATCCACAGCCCAGGCTGCCAACCACTCTTCTGGACCAAATGTCAGCATGTACTTTCTTTAAAATGTCAGAGAGACAATGTTTTCAGCTTTGTGGGTCACATATTTTCTGCTGGCACTACCCATATTCTGTGCTTTTATAGCACAGAACCATCCAGGTAAGTGAACAAACGGGCATGGCTGTGTGCTAATAAAACTTTATTACAAAATCAGGTCACCATCAGATTTGACAACCCCTGTTCTCTTCCTTCATAGAGGAGACAAGATTTGAACCGAATCTGAGAAGAAGCGGGTATTAGTCAGCTAGGGCTGCCATAACAACGTGCTATAGACTGAGAGAGGCTTCAGTAACAGAAATTAATTTCTCACATTTTTAGAGACTAGAAGTCTGAGAGCAAGGTGTCCAGAAGTCTGGGAGAAGGGTTGATTCTTTCTGAGGCATCTCTTCTTGACTATTTATAGATGGCCATCATTCTGCTGTGCCTTCATATTGTCTGTGTGTGTGTGTGTGTCTGTGTGTGTGTCTGTGTTTGTGTGCCTGTGTCTGTGTGTGTGTGTCGGTGTGTGACTGTGTGTGTCTGTGTCTGCGTGTGTCTGTGTCTGCGTGTGTCTATGTGTGTCTGTGTGTGTCTGTGTGTGTGTATGTGTCTGTGTTTCTGTGTGTATCTATGTGTGTGTGTGTCTGTGTATTTGTCTGTGTGTGTTTGTGTGTGTGTGTGTCTACATGTATGTCTCTGTGTGTGTCTGTGTGTGTGTCTGTGTGCAGTGTGTGTGTGTTTGTGTGTGTGTGTGTCTATGTGTGTGTGTGTCTGTGTATGTGTCTATGTGTGTGTGTGTGTGTGTATGTGTCTGTGTGTCTCTGTATGTGTCTCTGTGTGTGTCTGTGTGCCTGTGTGTGTCTGTGTCTGTGTGTGTGTGTCTGTGTGTGTGTGTGTGTGTGTCTGTGTCTGTGTATGTGTCTATGTGCGTGTGTCTCTGTATGTGTGTGTGTGTGTGTGTCTCTGTATGTGTCTCTGTGTGTGTCTGTGTGCCTGTGTGTGTCTGTGTCTGTGTCTGTGTCTCTGTGTGTGTGTCTCTGTGTGTGTCTCTGTGTGTGTCTGTGTTTCTGTGTGTCTGTGTCTGTGTATGTGTCTATGTGTGTGTGTCTCTGTATGTGTCTGTGTGTGTCTCTGTGTGTCTGTGTGTGTGTGTGTGTCTCTGTGTGTGCCTGTGTCTCTGTGTGTCTGTGTGTGTCTGTGTGTGTCGCTGTGTCTCTGTATGTCTGTCTGTGTTTGTGTGTGTCTCTGTATGTGTCTGTGTGTGTCTCTGTGTGTATGTGTGTGTGTCTTAATTCCCTTTTTTATATGTCATTTTGGATTACAGCCCAACCTAATGACTCCCTTTAAAAAATTATATGTATTTATTTATTTGGCTGTGCCAGGTCTTAGTGGTGGCACACAGGATTTTTGGTTGTGGGATGTGGGCTCTAACTCTTTGCCAGGGATTGAGCTCAGGCCCCTGTATTGATAGCATGGAGTCTTAGCCATTGGACCACCCTAATGATCTAATTTTAACTTGAAGACCTCTTTAAAGACGTATTCTCCAAATACAGTCACATTTGGAGGGACACAACTCGGCCCCTAACAAATGGAATATATTTCAGCGGGTGAAGAGAGGAAGGAAAGAGGAGTAAGGAAAGGCACAGGGAGGTGTGAGTGGCTACATAAGTGGGCCAGATCTTACACTGGTTGGTTAGAGATCTTTCTCTGAAAAGGTGGTATTTCCATGGAAGCTGCTTAAGAAAATCATCAAGCAATCAGACAAATGAAACAGAGTATTTACTGGCTTATGGAATTGAAAAGTGCAGACATAGATATAGTAGGCACTCAATCAATGTCACCCACAGAAGGTGGTACAAGCAGAAATGTGCCTTCATTTATTCAACAGACATTTATTCAATTTCCTTTTCATGCCAGCCTTCTCTTAGCTCTGAGGGTTCTCCACTGCATAAGGTTTGGTGTCAGTTTGGTGGATTCCACCATAAGAAATAACCTGCCTCTACAGGAGAGAAGAAAGCAATGCTGAGAAATGGGGAAGAGAGAGCTGATGACACGGATAAGGCATCTGGATCAAGCCACACCTGAAGCTGAAGATCCTGAATTTTTCAATTCCATGAGCTAAAATATAGTTTCTTTTCATTTTGCTTGCTTGCTTTTTGCTGATTTACTTAAACAACTTCAACTCAAAGAGCCCATCTTCAGAGAAACTGATGCTGACCATTCACAAGGCTAGGTCTTCCTTACTACATCCGCTCATAACCCCCAGTGCTTCTCCTTCACAGCTCTTACTACAACGGCAAGGACATCATGCAATTAATGTTTAAACAGCCGCCTCCCCTGGGAGCTCTAGACCAACACACAATGGGTGCTCAATAAATTTAGTTTTTAATATAATTTGTTTGTAAGAGCAGTTTTGAAGTTCACAGCAAAATGGAGCAGAATGTATAGCGACTTCTCACAGACTCCTGGCCCCTGAACAAGCACAGCCTCCCCGACTATCAGCATGCCACACCAGATGGGACACTCATCAAGCCGCAGCTGAACCGACACTGGCTGATGCAGCACTGTCACTACCCGGCACTGGCTGGCGCAGCACTGTCACTACCCGGCACTGGCTGGCGCAGCGCTGTCACTACCCGGCACTGGCTGGCGCAGCGCTGTCACTACCCGGCACTGGCTGGCGCAGCGCTGTCACGAACCGGCACTGGCTGGCGCAGCGCTGTCACGAACCGGCACTGGCTGGCGCAGCGCTGTCACGAACCGGCACTGGCTGGCGCAGCGCTGTCACTACCCGGCACTGGCTGGCGCAGCGCTGTCACGAACCGGCACTGGCTGGCGCAGCACTGTCACTCAGAGTCTGCAGTCTGTATCAGGGTTCGCTCCTGGTGTTGTACCTTCAGTGGGGTCTTGGCAAACAGACGACGACAGGGACCTTCCTCTGCAGCATCACACAGGGTGGTTTCACTGCTCCACCTCCTCACCTCCCTCTTCTTCCCAGTCCCTGGGAAATTCACTTTCTAAAGAAACTAGAAAGCTATATCCTTATGCCCCCACCAATTTGAGACTCTGGTTTTCATTCCGTCTTCTCTTCAAGCCTCCAGGATGGATCCGACCAGGTGACTGGTGTCTGGCCTCCTGGTTCAGCAGGCAGGGACATGGGGTGCTCAGCAGACTCTCAGGAGGGTGGCCTGGGAGCTTCTAGGCATATGTTGTCTATAGCTTCCATTCTATTTTTCAACCCAGCAGTCCCGCTGCTTTTTGCCCGAGTGCCAAAATGCATCTGGAATGAGGCATAATCCTCCCACTTTCAACAGACTAACTTACTGTAATGTCACAGGTAAATGTATCAAACAAAACCCAGTAGATGTTCTGCTTACGGTAACTGCGCTGAAATGTTACCAATGCGTCTCAAAATATAGGTGTTGTCTGGAGGCATCTGATGAGAGCGTGAGCTATGCCCCATTTCCCTCTCTTCTTCCTGGATCCCCTCACAAGACAAAGGCTCCCAACAGTTAACTACTACCTGTTTTCTCGGTTTATTTCCAGCGAAAGGTACTCAGAGCCTCACAGTTCAGGTCTGACCTCACTAAGCAACTTATGCAATATTTACCATCGCCAAAGTTAAAGAAAGGAGCCGGGCTGCCGCCTCCTCGACCCAGCCCCAGAGAAACACTGCCTCTTCGTAGTCTCATCTGTCTTCTGGGTCTTCTGACAAAGACAGACTGGGAGAGGGGGCGGTGATGCGCCGCAGAGGACTCCTCCTGATGGAGTCTGTTTCAACCCCAACCGATTCAGGAATAAGACGCCGCACTGCTGCGTCGCCAGCATCCGCCTCCTGGAACGTCCCAGAGCCGCACGCCGGCCCGGCCCCACGTCAGAGCCTCGCCTCACCTCCCGCCGCAGGCACCCATCTCCAGCCGGAGGAACAGAGACCTCGGCCCAGGAGTGCGAGCTGCTCAGAAGGGTCTGCTGCCATGGGATCTGCAGCCTCCCAGGGTAGGTCCTCCAGGGATGAGAGAGAAAGGTTAGGACGGGGGACTTCCCTTATATGTCCATTGTTGACCCCACAGATATTTACTGAGTGTGTTCTGTCTGCTAAACAGGCTGCTGGGAATAAAAGACTGATGGGAAGACGAAATGATAGCAGTTTATGCCCTTGTGGATCTAAAAATCTGTTCAAGAGACAAATGTTGATCGCAAAATGCAAACATATGTATAGACTGTCCAACCACAATTAACAATGCAAAGAAGTACGGTCCTTTGTGGGGGGCCCATTCAAAGGTTTCCCTGGGGACTTGCAAATCCCAGTTGACTTCCTCTGCTCATTCAGATCTTACTTGACCATCATCTCCTCTGAAAACTCACCCTTGACCCCAAAGTAACTGACCCCTCAACCCATCTCTCCTAACTGCCGCCCTTCACTCTGCCTCAGCGGCCTCAGCTCACTTGCCACAGCCTGGAACTGCGATGCTCACGTGCCTCCCTTTGCTGAGAGAACACAGCTCCACAAAGGACATGATTTTTGTCTTCTTTCCGTTGTACTGGAGCACCTAGAGCAGTGCTTAGCACATAGTAGGTCCTCAATTGATATTTGCTGAATGAATGGATCAGTTGGGCTGATTTCTGAAGAACCACCAGGTGGCACCCAGGAAAAGTGAAGTGAAATCTGGGACAGTGCAACCGGTGGCGGGTGAGACCACAGGAGGGAAATGGCCCAGGGAGAGTGAGGACCATGAGGCGACGGGCTGCCTGGAGGAGCGGCAGCGTGAGGGCTGCAGCTGCTTGAGACGAACTGTGCCCAGCAAGGGCTCTGGTTTTCACCCGGAACAGAGCAGGGAGCTGAGGAAACAGGGCAAGCCAGGAGGGAGGGAGGCGTGGTGAAGACGCGATCTGACTGGCCTCAGGAAGAGACCCGTCCGGCTGCAGGTCAGAGTGGACCCGAGGCCCCTTGGGCCCAGGAGGGCGGCTGCTGCGGAGCTGGGGGAGGAAGCAGCTTGGTCTGGAGTCACCAGGATGGACAGAAGTTGAGAGAGTCAGGGTGCTTCTGGGAGGTAAAATCCACAGGGCAAGGTGAAGGGATGTTTACGAAAACAAAGTGGGGGAGGTTGGGAGCATTTCCAGATGCCCCTCAGGGAACTGCCAGACCCACCGTGAAGGCCGAGCTCCTCACCTCCCAACCGCATAGGCTTCCTGGAAACCCTGGCTTACATTTCTGTTCACTAATTCCAAACCCACAAAGGTGCCTCTGATCCTTTCCACCCGTCTCTCTGCACTGTCCTTCCCCTGGAGTCTCTGATTTTCCACCATATTCACAGTTCTCTTGCTTCTCTTCTCGCTAATCCACAACAGCCAGCCAAACAGGAGGAGGGGCCGCCCTTCCCCGAGCAGGGAAAAGAAGGCTGTCCACGACCAAGCTACATCTCCAAGACCCATCAAGAAATTACAATCTCGTTAACGTTTTACGTTCTACCGACAACCTAGCTGTGAATGTAATCCACCTTTGAAACCCAGCAAGAGCCTGCACAATATCAAATACACAGGGCTCTTGCAGAATTTCAAAATTCAGGGTGCCCATGTTTGGAAGCGAAATCTCTAGGAGATAAATCTTTGTTTGCTACCCGGCTTAGCATGAAGGGAGAAGGTCAACCAATAGAGAGTGTGTGTGTTTGTGTGTGTGTGAGTGTGTGTGTGTTTGTGTGTTTGAGTGTGTTTGTGTGTGTGTGTGTGTGTGTGTGTGTGTGTGTGTGTGTGTGTGTGTGTGTGTGTGTGTGTGTGTGTGTGTGTTTGTGTGTGTGTGTGTGTGTGTGTGTGTGTGTGTGTGTGTGTGTGTGTGTCTGTGTCACGATGGGAGGAGATAGAAAGCGCCAATCCAGTAGGAATACCCCTTCTCTCAAACACACACACACACACTCCCGAATGTAACATGGAGCAGCCTGACCCTGTGTTGGGTTGCCATCACTGCTTGTCAGCATGTGCTAACGACAGCCCACAGCATTGCACTTCTCTCTGATACATATAAACAAAGCCCAGAGCTTTGTTTGGGATGACATGGATTGCTCAAAACACAACTGTGGCTTTCAGAGACAGATGTGGGGGAAGGAAAGGCAGAGTAGGTAAACCCACCCAGATGTTGTCTGGACACAACAGCAGTTACAATCTTTTATTCCAGTCCAAGGCCACGGGGCACTGACAGGAAACTTGTGCACCACACAGGCCAGCTTCACTCTCTCCTCCGTACGGTGCTCACACCAGCGTGTCCCCAGAAATGCCCTCCCTGCTCCTTTCAAACCTCTGCACAGCCTGTGGTCACCCTTTTCTGACCTTCATCCACCCTTTAATGTCCACTGCTCACACCTATAGGTAAATCTTCAACCAAGAGGTTAGTGACAGTGAGCTAGAAAAAAGAATACAATGGAAGAAGAGTCCTCAAAAAGAAATCTGAAAGCAAAATCTGGAAGCCAATTTCTAAATAGACTAAGACAGAGACAGCAACAGAGAACAGGGAAGACAAGAGCCCAGTGCTGAAGCTATTTAACAACATCTCTTTCTTTGGTTTAAAAAGAAAAACCAGAAGTCTCAAGCTGGTGTTCAACAAATCAAATATAACCCATAGATATGTTTGCATTAATTTTTTTTAATATGGAGAAATCATATGAAAAATTCAGATCTCTAGCTTCTCTTTTAAAAATCAGAAGATTTGGGACTAATGGTCCAGTGATAAAGAATCTTCCTGCCAACGCAGGGGCTGCGGGCTCCATCCCTGGGATTGATCTGGGAAGATCCTACGTGCCACAGAGCCACTAAGCCCATGTGCCACCACTACTGAGCCACACGGCCTTGAGCCTGAGCTGCACAAGAGAGAAGGAGCCGTGACTAGAAAAAGCCCACGCACAGCACTGAAGGCCCAGCGCAGCCCAAAATAAACACTAAAATCAGAAGAGTGACCACCCTGCAGTCACACCCACCCCTCCCCCAGCAACACCTGTCCCGGTCTGGGTAGAAGTCGCTCTCCTCAGTCAGGCATCCCCTCCCCCTGTGCAACAGTCCCCCACCCCCTATTACTCAGCACGGAGCTCAAGCTGTCATTTAAACTTACCATGCACCCCTTCTTTTCTTGGAGTAAAAGCTACTTTTTGTAACTTAGTGTCTATCACAAGAAGAAAACCCTAACACAGACCAAAAGGGACACAAATTTCAAGGCAAAAAAGGCAAATACTTTTGTGTGCAAATGAAGAACATCTTCCATCTTTACTGTGCAAACCTCTGCCTGACTCACTCTCTGCACTCCTATCCAGCACTGTAGGCATTTGCACTTGTGAGTCTGGGTTGACAGCATTCCTGGGACTTGGACCTTCTTGCCAAGCCTTGCTCCATGGCTATCATGAACTAGGTTCTCCCCCAAAGGCTGGGTCCAATGCCCTCAACCTGTTTGTAACTTGCTTCTGCTTCCAAAACATATCCTCCTCTTTGGATGCCTGATCATTCAGACGGCAGGTGATCACATAAACTCATCCTACATCAGGTGTGACGCCTGATGACAGCTCATACGCTCTACCCATCAGGGCACGATTTAACAGGTGTCTACAGTGCTTTAAGCTAAGGGTTATAAACGGGTTCCTGACGTCTAAAGTTCGTAATAAGTTCCTCTTAGGTGCTGGTGTGGGAATTCAGCAATGGGGAATGAAATGGAGGGAGACCAGATGACTCACCTGACTGGCTCTGACACCTCTGAATCAGGAAATGAAGTTCTGGGTAAGATTTCCTGGTGGGGCGCAGGGAGTGGTGGGGTGTGGAACCAGCTTTTAAAACGTAGACACTTTGTTCTTGGAAGCTGAGGGACCATCCCACACTCTACCGCTCCCTGCAACCCGCCACGTGGCAGTTGGGGTTTTTGTTGGACACTCAGGAACCCAACTCTAGCTAACAGAGTCTACAAGAAGCATCATGGCGGGAGGAAAGCAGGGCTCAGTCACAGAGCCCCGGAGCCCAGCCTGGCATGACAGTGGGGCCCAGTGCCAAGTGACAGAGCCCAGGAGCCCGGCCGGCTTGAGAGCAGGGCCCAGCACTAAGTGACAGAGCCCAGGAGCCCGGCCGGCTTGAGAGCAGGGCCCAGCGCTGGTGCAGGATGTGCAGCCGCTCCAGCAGGTGATCAGGCACCCCCACAGCCACTGCGGCCACGACTGGAAGGAGCGACTCCCTGTGGGGCCACCTGCTTCCTCAACTGACTCCGAATTCTACATCCCAGGAGAACATGTGTATGCAGCTGAGGACTTCTCGTCAGCAGCACTGCTGACATTTGAGGCTGGAAAACTCTGGTCGAGAGGGGCTGTCCTGTATGTGGTAGGACGTTTGCAGCATCCCTGCATCAACCCACTAGATGACAACCGAAAATGTCTCCGGGCATTGCCAAAAGTCCCCTGGGAGCTACACTACCCCCCTCAACTGAGAACCACTGAGTTAAACACCAAACATCAGACGTACCCAGGTTGTCTCAGGTTGGGTCAGGGTCTGGGCCTTCAGCATTTATACTAGAAGGCAGGTGCCTATAACTACCCTAGACACTCAATATAATGACCCCCCCACCAACGAAATCAAGGGCCACCAAGGTAATGAACAACAGAAAGCTACAATTCCACAGATGACCAGCTCCAGGGCCTTAAGCGTCAAGCTGCCAAGGCTCTCAGTCATGGAGAAGCAGCCGGTGGAAGTGACAGGGACATTCCAGGAGGTCTTCATGTCAGCTATCAGGCATCCCCACTACCCAGGGAAGCTGCCATCAGGTAAGCTCTCCAGACCCCGCACATAGAGAAATGGCAGCTTCAGGGAGAGGTCCCCAGTCCGCACCACCCCACCCCACCTGGACTCCTCTGGGAGGCTGACAACATCCGTAAACCCTTCTCATCAGGCTAAAGTAGTGGCCCAGAGGGTAAAGCATCTGCCTGCAGTGCGGGAGACTTGGGTTCCATCCTTGGGTTGGGAAGATCCCCTGGAGGATGAAATGGCAACCCACTCTGGTACTCTTGCCTGGAGAAGCCCATGGACAGAGAAGCGTGGTGAGCTACAGTCCATGGGGTCACAAAGAGTCGGACACGACTAAACGACTCCACTTGCACTTTCTTCACTTTCATCAGGGTGGAGCAGGACCACAGTTGATTCTTCATCGACCCGGACCACAGATTTGTTCCCCTGGCTCTGCACTCAGGACACAGCGAATGTATACCATGCGGTTGTCATGGGTTTAGGATTCTGTGAACTTGGGCAGCATGTTCACCAGGGGCTTTGAAGTCTTCTTTCCCACCAGGACCCAGCTAAAGAAGCTTCATCACAAGCTCTTCAAAACTCTCATACCTGATCCCACCCAAAGAAATGGCTTTATGATCATCCAAACAATGAAAGAAGGGAGGAAAGCAAACGTAAGTACAAAAATAAATAAATAAATCTCTGAGTGACTTCCATATATTATATCTGACTTTTAAGTTTGCTCTATGTTTGTGATTCATTCTTAGTACACAATTACATCTTAAGTCGATAATCCTCTATAGGACGGCTCTTATGTAAACAGCCAGTAATTTTGATATATTAGAATTAAAAGAAATATCCTAAGGCCAAGTTCTGCCATCTTTAAAGAAATATGCTTGCTTATTCCAAGAATAATTTTTCTTCAGGGACCCAATTAAAGTTATCAAAACTGTACTTTCTTCTGTATGCTAAAGATGCAATATATTTTGCACTTACCTCTATGACAGAAAGTGAACAGTAACTAAAGAGCCTCTTGATAAAGGTGAAAGAGGGGAGTGAAAAAACTGATTAAAACTCAACATTCAAAAAATTAAGATCAGGGCATCTGGTCCCCTCACTTCATGGAAAATAGAAGGGGAAAAGTGGAAGCAGTAAGAAATTTTATTTGCTTGGGTTCCAAAAATCAATGTGGATGGTGACTGCAGCCATGAAAATAAAAGATGACTGCCCCTTGGAAGGAAAGCGATGACAAACCTAGACAGCATATTAAAGAGCAGAGACATCACTTTGCTGACAAAGGTCTGTATAGTCAAAGATATGTTTTGTCCAGTAGTCATGTATGGATGTGAGAGTTGGACTATAAAGAAGGCTGAGCACCAAAGAATTGATGCTTTTGAATTGTGGTGTTGGAGAAGACTCTTGAGAGTCCCTTGGACAGAGAGTCCCTTGGAAAGGAGATCAAACCAGTCCATCCTAAAGGAAATCAACCCTGGATATAATTAGAAAGACTGATGCTGAAGCTGAAGCTCCAATACTTTGGCCACCTGATAGAAAGAGCCAACTCATTGGAAAAGACCCTGATGCTGGGAAAGATTGAAAGCAGAAGGAGGGGAGACAGCAAGGGATGAGATGGTTGGATGGCATCACTGACCGAAGGGACATGAGTTTGGGCAAGTTCCAGGAGATGGTGAAGGACAGGGAAGCCTGGTGTGCTGCCATCCATGGTATTAAAAAGAGTCAGACACAACTTAGTGACTGAACAACTACAAGTTATTATTTTTCCGTATATTTCATTTCACAAATTTTTTTTAAAAAAGTCATCAGCCACTGGCAGGGATTTAGATGACCCCATCATTCTAAATTGCAAACAGAAAGCATAAAGCTCTGTAACCATGAAGGTTTGTAGTGAAGGCATGAACAGGTTTGTTCATGAACAGTTGGGAAAAGCTTGCTTCAAACAGATTTGCTTGTGAGATGCAGGAGTTTTCAAAGCTCTGAAGTTGAAGGTGCAGTAAGCATAGTCCATGTGAGGCAAAAACAAAAAGTGGTTGTTTCTGTAGCTGCAAAATTATGAAGTGTCCCTTGTGGGCTGGTATCTCACATGTCTGTAGATGTGCTGAGCGCCCTGTGAGGACCCTGACCCTCAGCGTGTCCTTGAAAAGAAAGGGAAACAACGGCAGGGGCAGCTGACGACAGTCTTTCACGTTCTCGATCTTCATGGCTGCAACAGTGTAAGGTCTGAGCCACCGGATCAGCCAAACAAATAGCCAAAGAGACCAACGGAGGAGGTGGTGCCCGCGAAACCCACCAGGTAAATGAAGGCAACCCCAGTAGTCAGCACTTCACGTTATCTGTCAACCTGATAACCGGCTGTCGTTTCTGACATGTTTCAGTTAGCAAGGCATTTTACTTGCAAAGAAGGTTTGAGCAGTTTGACCTTTATCATTTTATAGTCAAGAACTTGCCTGTCACACCCTCTTTTCTGTTATATAGCTTCACAAAGCGAAAGAGCGAAAAAAAGAGTAAAACCACATCCTTCCATTTCTCCCACTGAAACATCAACACAGTCTTTCTTGTTACAGGGTAAGACAGAGGGACCCCCAGAACTAAGAGCTGGCTTGGGGCAGAGATAAGGCTTCCTGGACCTACAATGACAGAAACTGAAATTTCCAGATTTAAAAGAAAAAACAATTTGGATTTGGACTTCCCTGGTGGTACAGTGGATAAGAGTCCACCTGCCAATGTAAGGGAGAAGGGTTCGATCCCTGGTCCAGGAAGATTCTACACGCCTTGGAACAACGAAGCCGGCATGCCACAACTTCTTCTGAACCTTTGTGCCGCAGCTACTGAAGTCCACGTGCCCGGGAGCCCGTCTCCACAAGACAAGCCCCCGGGTGAGAGGCACGCGCACCACCATGAGGAGGAGCCGCAACTAGAGAGTCCGCGGGCAGCGATGAGACCCAGCGTAGCCAAGTAAACACGTTATCTAAAAACTGCACTCAATCTGCATTTGTAAAATAAGCTGGGTTTGATTTTTTCCATAGTCTCATGCAGGGGACAATGAATGTTCTCCGTAAGAGGCCAGGCAGTAACTATTTCAGGCTTGCAGTCACGCAGTCTCTATTGCAACTACTCAACTCTGTGCTTGCAGCCTGCGAGAAGCCACGGCGTTTACAGTGAACGAGCAACGCTGAGTTCCAACAATACCTTGTTTAACAAAAACAGGCATCAGGCCGGACATGGCCAGCCAGGGTTTGCTGACCCCAGCCCTGGTAGCTGGGCTGACTCCATATACCTTCAGAGCTTCGGAGACGCTACAGGCCACCTGTTGTTTGGATAAAACTGATGTAATAGCTGAAATTTTGCTTCAAACAGTCAGGAAAAAAAAAAAAAAAAAAACAGCAGAGCTTTAGTCACTTATTACTTTTATCTCGGGTATTCCATCTTCCTCGTACAAATCCACGACAGATACTTTCTAGGACCTATCATGGCAGAGTTGCCTAAAATGATTTCAAATAAGAGGACAGTCGTCCTTGGTCCCTGGTGGTTCAGTGGTAGAGAATCTGCCTGCCAATGCAAAGAACACCAGTTCGATCCCTGGGTCGAGAAGATCCCCTGGAGAAGGAAATGACTACCCACAGTATTCTTGCCTGGAGAATCCCATGGATGGAGGAGCCTGGCATGGCTACTGCCCACGGGATTGCAAAAGAGTCAGACATGACTTAAGGATTAAACAACAAACTCTGGTCTCTCCTGCCGTGTGGGCAGGTCTGATGAGAGGCCGAGGGAATCGGGGGGGCCACCTCTGATTGCCCCCATCCCCTTCCAGTCCCAGGAAACACCCCAGCTCTGCTTCTGACCAGGCTGGCCGGAAGCAACATGAACTCTCCCCCACAGACCACCTTAGTAGGATCGTCCAAGCAGAATCAGGGGCTTCACTCCACAGACTGATAATGCCTGGTATGTGTGTACGTTCCAGGAGTTGGGATTTTTCTAAAGTATCACTTTTCTCTAAAACTAAATCCCACCCCCCCACCCCCCACACACAACTTGTGATGCTTTCTAAAAGAGTTGGCTCTTTCTGTCTATTACCTAAAGCCACCTTCCCTCCACCCATATTGATTTGAAATATAATTGCTAATTTCACATTTAATTCATGTGTTTTCCAAAGTTCTTGAGTAACAGGAATTAATTCTCTGCGTGATTTTTCCCAATGCTATGCTTTAAACTGTGTTACTGTAACATCCTATTAATACCAATTTGTAAAATTTGAACGTTAAAAAAAAAAACCCAATTATGAAATGGGCATTCAGGTAGCTCCCTTGATCTTCCCTTTGATCCCTCAACGTTCTTTCTCTTGATCCCTCCTAGCCATTAATAAGAGAGTCACACACTTGGATACCTGATTTCAGCACTTTGGGCATCTTCTGCTCCCTTTCTGAGACCCTTAATGGAAAAGCCCAGAGGCTCCAGCTCTCAGGGTGAATGGGCTCTGGCCTGGCCTTGCTTAAGACCCAAGACTGTCACTCAGGCTGAGAGATCCCCTGGCCCCATCCTCAGGGCGCTCCATGCAGGAGCATGAATAGAAAGGGCTTTGCTCTGCCAGCCCTGTTAGCGAGGGTTTTTAAGAGGCTGAAGGCAGCTTTTCCAGTCCTGCTGGAGCAATTTAAATAACAAGGGTCAGGATTAGCCCTTCATAGAATCGAGGTGGAAAAAAAAAATTCCGTGGAGGCGGTGAAATGAGAAAGGCAGCTGAGGATGCATTCTCCTTCAATAGACTGGTCCCCATCTTGCTCAGCACACACAGCCGTGATTATATTACCTTCACCAACGTGGATGGACACCTCCTCCCTGCCACAAACACATGCACGCCTCTATAGACAAAAACAGATTTTTATATAGAAACCCTTCTATCTATAATTCATGCTCTTTAGCCTTTACATATTTATTCTGCATTTTAATTAAGGCCAAAATCTGAATACTTCAGAGGGGTGGTTTCTCTTTTCTTCTATGCATAGCTTATAGGCAAATCACCTGGCAGACACCCAGATGTTACACAAACACAGCAGAGCCTGCGACAAGGAACCTACTGTCTGGCCACGCTGCAGAGCGCTCTCCTTCAAAGGTGCCACCTCCAGGCAGGAAGGGCTCATCTCCCTGCCGCAGGCGTGACAAAACGAGAGGCCGAAACAGCAAAGTGTGGGGATCGCCAGTGCCGCGCAGGAAGCAGCAATGGGTCACACCTGCTGACCACTGAGTGGGGTGGGCAGGAGGGACAGCGAGAGGGAAGCAGGCTCGGGAAGGCCCTGAAGTGGGCCAGAAACTCGTCATCAGCTTAGAACTGAAGTTCTCCAGTTGCTGGAATGATCCAGCCGACACAAAGGCTAGATCTAAAATTAGAAAAGCCAGAAGCTCACATCTGACGTTGGGTTGGAAGGGCCGGACTTTTTGATGAAATGCTGATGCTTTGAAACCCTAGGAGGTTTTCCCATGAATAATATATCAAGGAAGGTGATCTTTAAAATGTGAAAGTCTACCCAAGCCTTGCTCAAGTAGGCATACCTAGGCTTTCTTTTTTTAATTTCCAAAGCAGGCTGAATCTGGTCTGATGCCTGCCTTGTCAATAAAGTTTTATTGGAACACAGCTGTGCTCCCTTGTTTACAAATTCTCCGTGGGAGACATCAGAGTGGAACACTTAGAACACAGACCATCTGACATAAAAAAAAAAAAAAAAAAAAGCCTAAAATACTCAGTCTCTGACCCTTCACGGAAAATGCTTACCAACCTCTCTCCCAGGAGGTGCTCCTTCCTCTTCTGCCTTCTGTTTTCTCCCTTCAGAAAAATAAGGGAAAAATGGATCTGAGACATTTGGAATTCCCAAATTCTCACCATTGTACTTTCTTCTAATCTTTACAGAAGCAATAAAAAAAAGAAAAGAAAACTGCAGAAAAATCCTCCCCAAGCATCTCTGTGGTGGGTACAACAGTCCATATTAATTTCTCAGGCTTCCTAATCATATCCTGCTTCGAGACGAGCGAACAGTGATGGGAAACAACAGCAACAACAGACAAACAGTCGGCACTACAGGCAGGGTTGGGGCTGCCTGAAGACTGGGCACTGGACTACAGTTTTATCTCATTTTCATATTCATGCCATCACAGAGTAGATTCTGCTAGAATGCCAATTTTACACTGTTGGTAAGGGACAGTGGAGTTTTAGAAAATCAGATATATCTTGTTCCACATCTTGTCTTAACTACTGTACCTCTGAGGATGGGTGTCTGGCGCTGCCTTTGCTGCTGACGGTAACAGCTGACACACATTTACCCTCCACGCTCTGCTCTCTTCACCCTGAAAACAGACCCTTAATGAGAAAGGTAGCACGCAGTAACTGGGTCTGCACACCCATTCCGCAGGCCAGAAAGCCAAAGATTAGGAAGGCAAATGGCGTGCCTGAGGCTCCTGTGCTCGGGAGGTGGTGCTGGGGAGCTGGCATCAGACGGCTCATGCTTTGTCCTCCCAGGATCAGCTTTCTGTCTGTCACACAAGGGCTGCTACTGCCCAGAACTGAGAAGCTGAGTAAAGGGTAACTTTAGAGATGCAGCAAAAGCTGACATGCTAACCAAATGATGTCTGTGGGCCACGGAACACGGCTGTCCGGGGGCCCCCTGGGACGTCGAGATCCCGCCCCTTGGCCCCATTATAACGAACGTGCAGTCAGCACAGATGGAGATGCTGTGCAGTGCTCGACAATGATGCACACTGCTTCCCCGTCACCTTGTGAGGACTTTCTCCAGTCTTTCGGGTTTCCCTATCTCCACGTACGACTCACGCTAAATAAATAAGAGATGGGCACATGATAGACAGACAGGTATAGAGAAAGTAAAAGAGGATACAGACGACACCTATATTCACGCTGTCAACTGATGCTTAGAAAGGACATTATTTTCTGGCCACCCGGAATCCATCCTTCCTGTCTTTGGGACAAGTACCCCAATCCCCTTTATAGGAGCCACCTTGTCCCTCCTGATTAGTCTGATTGAACTGAACCTGGAATGCATTCTGCCCTCTCCTGGCCAAACCCCAGCTTTCTCAGGGCTGGCGGGGAAAACTCCAAAAGGGGGTCTTCCCAAGTAGGACTCCTGGAAGACACACAGACCCTGGGAGCACGACTCTGCGGTGGCCGATATCTGGCACCTGACAAGCCTGGTTCCAGCCTCCCCCTTCGTCTTACACTAGAAAGCGTAAGCAAACATATGCTTGCAACCAACCAACACCAACTTTCCCAATTCCAGGAGCACTATTCTTGAAAAACATATTGCCTTCAATTAGTGTTATTTCAGTCTTCCTCGGGGGTCTCCTTTCTAAGACTATCTGTTAACCAGTTTTGTTTCTACTTTCCCTTTAAAAAAAAAAATCTAGACAGACATTTTCAGATGCCAGGGAGGGTAGAAACTGACCAAATACAGACAAACCTCCAAAAAGGAATTTTTAAACTAAACTTTATTAATACTTATTCCAAAGGGTAGTATGCGCACATATTTTTATTTCATTTCTGATCCTGTCATAAGGTCTGTTCACTCTCCTCCCGGCACTGACTCTCTAGAACTTTGATAAGCAGAAATTCTCTGAACTCAGCTGGGTCTTGACCTCAGTCTACTGACCAAATAGGTGCAAATTTTCTGCAAAGCATTACTGTCTATTCCATGTTCTACTATCCTATCCCGAGTTACTTCATTGAATGCTTTCATAAACATGATCCACAATGTCTACAGAATTGCTTTAATCTCTTGCTTTCATAAATATTACAAAAAAGGAAACAGAGTTACTTGGCACACTTTGTTCACAGGGAACCCATGGGAAACCTTCAAACAACTGTTTTCTGCTCAATGTGCTTATAAATGCTCTGTATAAATAGCTGCCCTACAATTTAGAGCCTGCAGTGGTTTCGCATAGCGTTTGGGGTAGTATCCACACTTCTGACCACAGCAAGCAAATCCCCTCTCCCCTTGCATGAAATGGCCACCGCCCAAAGCTCTGACTGCATCACAGACCCCGTCCCCCATTCCCCACCCCCCTGCCCCCGTCCCTGTCCCCTCCTCTCCTCTCTCTTCCTGGTCCCAGGCTGTCTGCCCCTCACCTTCCCCGCACTCAAGCCTCCTCTCCCCTTGGGACCCTGCCCTGCCCTTCTTCTGCCTGGAACACTCCTCTGATCTCCAGGACTGGCTCCTGCTCCCTGCTCAGGTCTCAGACAAAATGTCACCACTTTAAAAGGCTTTTCTAGACCACTTGACCTACACTATCACCTGCTTTCTCCAGTGCCCGGTTCTGCTTTGCTTCCCAGAATTCAGTGCCATGCAAAGGATATTCCTTGTGCTTTGTCTCCTTATCAGTTGCCTCAACTACAATATGAGATCCGTGAAGGGGAGGATTTGCTATTTCTAGTAGTTTTGTTTGGAACAGCATGCTGGTGGAAGAAAGGGAGGTGAGAAAGGAGGGAGGGAAGAAGGAAGGGGGAAGGTGGAGGGGCTGAGAATGAAGCGTCTGCATCCCTTTGGCTGCTTATTAATTTTTGAAATCTATGCTTTCAAAAATTAGGACACCATTTGCCTCTCCCTAAACCTTCTAATCAGGATAATAATAATGATTCATTAGAGGCAGAGTTAAGATTTGTGGTAACCCATACAATTTTGGAGAGCCTCTTTAAGAAAAAGGATACAAAGGATGAACATAACAAAACAGTATGGGAATGCATATGTATTAAAATGAGAAAAGAAATCATACATGTCTTGGAAATTGACATCCCTTTTTAGATCTCTCCAGGAAATTTGCCAAAACCGCTCAGATAGAAACGCTTCCTCCAGTGGATTGGCCTCAGCTACACACCTAGGACACTGGGACCCGCAGCACACACAGAGCTCACAGGGGCCAGATGCGGTCCTGAGGCTGGCGCCCCACCGGTTTTCCAGCCCATCCGCCTCATGTCTGTAAAGGACCATGCCCAGCTGTCTAAGTCTCCACTTACGCTGTCTCATTTTACCCTCACAGCTACCTGATAACAAAGCCCCACTGATGATAAATCCCCAGTTTGCAGACGAGGAAAGTGCTGTGGGAGTGTGCAGTGTTTCTCGAGCCCATCTGAGAGCGCGTTCAGCACCCAGTGATGTCCATCCCCTTCAGAGGAAAGCACGAGCTCATCTGAAGAAGTTCAAGAGCGTCACTGGCTCCCCATCTGTCTTCCAATTTGACTCCATCTCAACATTAGTCTTTATTAGTCATTTCCTGTCCAAACTGTGGCTCATTTTTCTCTCCTTCCCTGACCACACTTCTCACATCTTTATGTTGGCTTTCATTATTGCTCTTTGCAGTGGTTCTTAATTCAGTGTGCTCCCGAGTTTCATCAGTATGCTCTTTGCTCCCTCTTGCAAATCACAAAAACAGATATATCTAAGGATGCTAAAATGCATCTTCACCATGAGAGTGAACTCTGAGCTGGGAGGAAAGGCAGGGTCCCTCAGCGATCATGTCGGCTAGAGTCAAGAACAGGGGGTCACCCCCTCTCTGCTGGTGAGGCCGTGTCTGTTGGGTTCTGTCCCCAGGAGACAAATGGGCACAACGTCTCCATATGCACATGGTGGTGCCTATCAAAATCACAAATGCATTTACACTTTGAGTCACTCTACTTCTAGGGATGTTCTTATTTATATACAGGTAATATTTACACATACTAAGAAACTGATGCCAAAGGTTATTCATCACCGTGTTATTTCTGTAACAGGAAGTTATAAACAGCCTATATGTCCCACATTAGGAGTATGGTTAAATAAATGATGATACCAGCCATACTATGAAGTGTTATAAAGCTTTAAAAAAGGGACTTCCTTGTCAGTCCAGTGGTTAAGACCCTTTGCTTCCGCTTCAGGGGGCTCGGGTTTCATCCCCAGACAGAGAACATAAGATCCCACATGCCAGGTGGTGTAGGCTCCCAAATCTTTTTTTAAAGAAAGGAGCATTTTATATTCAAATATGAAAGGAATTATAAGACATATATCGTGAAAGTAGAAGTAGGTGTGGAACAATATGTACAGTTGGATGACTTTTTATTTTAAACATATTTTTTTATTTAGATGAATAAAAACATCACATGAAGAATAAAGAAGAATCTGCTAACAGGGTTTGCAAATTTGTTTTGGAGGGGCATGGGAACTAGGACAGGAGAAATATTTTCCACTGCTTATCTTTTTACCATTTTTTAGTCTACATGACTGGATGACTCTGTCAAATATTAGAATTAAAACTTAAATGGAATCGAGAGAGTAGCATATTCACAACCGTTTGTAAAGTGGACAGGCGGTGGGCATTTGCTGCCTGGCGCCAGGATCCGGCACTCTGTGCCACCTCGGGGCGCGGGGTGGGGCGGGAGATGCAAGGGAGGCTCAGGAGGGTGGAGCACGTGCATTCCTGCGGCTGATCTGTGTGGCAGGGACCAACACAGTACTGTAGAGCAATGATCCTCCAATAAAAACCAACTAACCTGGCTTCCCTGGGGGCTCAGTGGTAAAGAATCTGCCTACAAAGGCTGGGGACATGAGTTTGATCCCTGGTCTGGGGAGATTCCACATGCAACTAAGCACGTGCACCCCAGCACAGAGCCCATGCTCCAGAGCCCAAGAGCTGTGACAGCTGAAGCCTATGCACCCTACAGTCCTGCTCTGCAATGGGAGAAGCCACTGCAGTGAGAAGTCCCCACGTGGCCATCAAGAGCAGCCCCTGCTCGCTGCAGCTATAGAAAGCCCATGGGCACTGATGAAGACCCAGCTCAAGCAAAAATAGAGAATTTTTTAAATTAAAATAATTAATTAATTTGTAAAAATTAAATGGGTCACCATACCCCCATTAGAATGACCACTATGAATAAAAAAGAAAATAGCATAGAGTTGACCAGGGTGTAGAGAAATTGGAACCCTTTTGCACTGTTGGCAGGAATATAAATGAAAAACAGTATGACATTTCCTCAGAAAAATAAAAATAGAATTACTATATGATACAGCAATATCAATATATCCAAAATGGCTCGAAGAGAAGAATCCTCCTGCTAATGTAGGAGATGTGGGCTTAATCCCTGGGTCAGGAAGACAGAAGGAAATGCAACCCACTCCAGGATTCCTGCCTGGGAAATCCCATGGACAGAGGAGCCTAGTGGACTATAGCCCACGGGGCCGCAAAGAGTCAGACACAATTTAACAATTAAACAACAACAGACAAAAAGAATTGAAGGCAAGGTCTCAAAAAGATATTCATACACTCATGTTCAGAGCAGCATTATTAACAACAGCTGAAATGTGGAAGCAGCCTAGAGATCCACTGACAGATGAGAGAATAAGCTAAATGTGTTGTGCACATACATACAGTGGAGTATCGCTCAGGAATACTCTTAAAAGAGGAGAGCCTCAAATGGCGAGGAGTGTCTTACACGTGCTACAGCATGGATGCATCTTCAGTACTCCGTGCTAAGTGAAATCATGCAGTCACAAAAAGACAAATACTGCATGATTTCACTTACACGAATAGTTGAAATCATAGAAACAGAAAGCAGAGTGTTTGGCTGCCAGGGGCTAGAGGGAGGGGAGAATGAGAAGCTATAATTTAATGGTTATAGTTTTAGTATTATAAGGTGAAAAAAGTTATGGAGATGGATGGTGGTGATGACTGCATAACACTGTGAATATATTCAATACCACTGAACCATACACTTGAAGATGGGTAAGATGTATGTATATTACCACACATACAAAAGTTCTTATGACACCAAAAGCAAAGGCAACAAAAGCAAATATCAAGTGGGAGGACATCACACTGAAAGCTTCTGCACAAAGGAAAACCATCAACAGAATGAAAAGGCAACCAACAAAATGAGAGAAAGTATCTGCAAATCATACATCTGATAATGGGCTAATATCCAAAGTACATATAAAGAATTCATGAGACTCAATAGAAAAAAAAATCCAATCACAAAATGGACAAAGAGCCTGGATAGACATTTTTCCAAAGAATACATGCAAACGGTAACAAGGACATGAAAAGGTGCTCAATAGCACTAATTATCAGGAAAATGCAAATCAAAATCAAAATGGTACAAATGAACCTAGTTTCAGAGCAGGAACAAAAACACAGACATAAAGAACAGACGTGTGGACACCGGGTAATAGGAGAGGGTGAGGTGAATTGGGAGAATGGGTTTGACATAAATAATTTACCAGTGTGAAACAGCTACTGAAAACCTACGAAACAGCATACGGAGTGCAGCTCTGTGCTCTATGATGACTTGGAGGGTGAGACGGGAGTGGGTGGGGAGCGAGGTGCAAGAGGGAAGGGGTAGATGCATACATAGAGCTGATTCACTTCATTGTACAGCAGAACCATCACAGTACTGTAAACCAGTTACACTCCGATAAAAATAAAACCACAATGAGGTATCATCTCATACCTGTTAGAATGGCTATTATCAAAAAAGTCTATTACCGCTTCCTTTTCCGGTAAGCGGCCTGAGCTGACCCTTGAAAATGGTGCGCTATTCACTCGACCCAGAAAACCCCACAAAATCATGCAAATCAAGAGGTTCAAATCTTCGTGTTCACTTTAAGAACACTCGTGAGACTGCCCAGGCCATAAAGGGTATGCATATCCGAAAAGCCACCAAGTATCTGAAAGATGTCACTTTAAAGAAGCAATGTGCACCATTCCGTCGTTACAATGGTGGAGTTGGTAGGTGTGCACAGGCCAAACAGTGGGGCTGGATGCAGGGTCAGTGGCCCAAAAAGAGCGCTGAATTTTTACTACATATGCTCAAAAATGCAGAGAGTAATGCTGAACTTAAGGGCTTAGATGTAGATTCTTTGGTCATTGAGCACATCCAAGTGAACAAAGCCCCCAAGATGCGGCGCAGGACTTACAGAGCTCACGGTCGGATCAACCCCTACATGAGCTCTCCCTGCCACACTGAGATGATCCTTACTGAAAAAGAACAGATTGTTCCTAAACCAGAAGAGGAGGTTGCACAGAAGAAAAAGATATCCCAGAAGAAACTGAAGAAACAAAAACTTATGGCCCGGGAATAAATGCCGCAGAAAATAAATGCAAATAAAATTAGTACAGCCACTATGGAAAACAGTGTGGAGATTTCTTAAAAAGCTGAAAATAGAACTGCCATATGACCCAGCAATCCCACTTCTGGGCATACACACCAAGGAAACCAGATCTGAAAGAGACACGTGCACCCCAATGTTCATCGCAGCACTGTTTATAATAGCCAGGACATGGAAGCAACCCAGATGCCCATCAGCAGACGAATGGATGAGGAAGCTGTGGTACATATACACCATGGAATATTACTCAGCCATTAAAAAGAATTCATTTGAATCAGTTCTAATGAGATGGATGAAACTGGAGCCCATTATACAGAGTGAAGTAAGCCAGAAAGATAAAGACCATTACAGTATACTAACACATATATATGGAATGTAGAAAGATGGTAACGATAACCCTATATGCAAAACAGAAAAAGAGACTCAGATGTATAGAACAGACTTGTGGACTCTGGGAGAAGGCAAGGGTGGGATGTTTCAAGAGAACAGCATTGAAACATGTATATTATCTAGGGTGAAACAGATCACCAGCCCAGGTTGGGTGCATGAGACAAGTGCTCGGGCCTGGTGCACTGGGAAGACCCAGAGGGATCGGGTGGAGAGGGAGGTGGGAGGGGGGACCGGGATGGGGAATACATGTAAATCCATGGCTAATTCATTTCAATGCATGACAAAAACTACTGTAATGATGTAAAGTAATTAGCCTCCAACTAATAAAAATAAATGGAAAAAAAAGTCTATTACCTTTTTACAAGAGGTAAAACGTTTTGAAGAGGACATGGAGAAAAGGGAACACTTGGGCACTGTTGGTGGGAATGGAAATTGAAGCGATCACTATGGAAAACAATATTGAGAGTCCTCAAAACATTAAAATAGGACTATCAAATGATTCAGCAATTCCAATTCTGGGTATGTACCTAAAAGTACCCAAACTATTTAAAAGGATATATGCACTCCCATGTTCACTGCAGCATTTTAAAAATAGCCAGACATGGAAACACCCTAAGTGCCTACTGATAAATGAATGGGAAAACCAAGTGTGGTACATATACACCACATACTATTCAGCCATAAAAGAGAAGAAAATTTGCCATTTGCCACAACATGGATGAAGCTAGAAGGCATAATGCTAAGTGAAATAAGTCATACAGAGAAATACAAATATTGTACAAACACTGTGGAACCTAAAGAGAAACAAACTCATAGATACAGAGAACAGACTGGTGTTTGCCAGAGGTGGGTGATGGGGAGGAAGAGGCAGGCACAAAGCATGAAGGAAGCAAATGGTACAAACTTCTGGTTATAAAATAACCAACTCATGAGGATGTAACCCACAGCATGGCGATTATAGTCAATAATACTCTATTGCGTATCTGAAAGTTGCTAAGAGAGTAAATCTTCAAAGTTTTCATCACAAGAACAAAAATTCTGTAACTGTGTATGGTGATGGATGCTAACTGGACTCTTGGTAATCATTTCACAATGTATACAAATATCAAATTGCTACATTGTACATCTGACGCTAATAAAATTTTATATGTCAATTATATCTCAATTTAAAAAAAAAGAGCTGATCTGAAACCTGTAACTTAAAATGAAAAAAAAGACACTAAAACATCTAGGAAAGAGGAGTTTGGCTTAAATATTGCTCTGAAATATAGAAATGATTGAACTTTATAATATTCTTAAAAGGGTATAGCTTAGGTGCTTCCTGGATGGCTCAGTGGTAAAGAACCTGCCTACCAAGGCAGGAGACACAGGTTTGATCCCTGGTCCAGGAAGATCCCTGGGACAACAATATGCCCTGGGACAACTAAGCCCGGGTGCTTTAACTATTACTCTAGAGCCCAGGAGCCACAACTACTGAGGCCCGTCCACTCTAGAGGCCGCTCTGCACAAGAGAAGCGGCTGCAGTGGGAAGACCACGCACCTCAACTAGAGAGTAGCCCCCACTCGCCATAACTAGGGAAAAGCCTGCACTCAAAAGACCCAGCATCGCCAAAGAAGGGGATAAAGTTATTCCCAGAAAAGAGTGAGCTTAATACTTTTCAAATGTATGTTATAGCATAAATAAATGTTATCAAGGTGTTTTCAGAGGTAAAACAAACTTGTTTTAAGGACTGGGTAGTACTCAGAATAACCCTACAGAATCCCATTAATATATAAAAAGAACTTTTAAAGATAACGTCCTTAAGAAGAATATGTATCTGACAAAACACTGCATTGACTAGATGTTCAATAAAAACTTCCTGAAAGAGAGACTGAAAAAAAATTTGGAAAAAAAAATGGGGAGACTAGAAACTGAATCATTCAACATCCTAGGGCCCAAAGAACAATATCACTGGCCATTAGTCATCATTTGAGAATGGATATGGTATCAGAAAATCTTAAAATTCTTTTCATTGAGCCAAAACTTATCCAAGTTCAAAAGGGGGACCCTCGCAGTTACCCATTGGTGAGTTCAGCATCCTTAGCAAGAAATCTGTTGTGAGAGGTGAAGGCAATGTTATTACCCACGCCCCTCTCCACTCCCCCAGCACCATCCTCCTGTGACCCCGAGGAGCCGCCAGCACCGGAGGACACGGCTCAGTCCCGGTCCTCCTCCCGCTCACAGGTCGGGCATGTGACTCAGCTTGGCCAATACAAGCCCTCTGATTCTGAGCAGTGATTGGCCCAAGGTGGAACACGTGACACATACAGTGGCTAGGACTCTGTTCCCAGTGCAGGGGGCCCACGTTTGATTCTGTTGAGAGAACTAGATCTCACATGCTGCTCCTAAGAGTTTGCCACAACTGAGACCCGATGCAGTCAAATAAATTAATGATTTTTTAAAAGAAAGAAGTTTAAAGAAGAGTACTGACTAATATGCACTCAGTATCAGCAACACTGCACTCTCTGTCCAGTGATAAGGGTGGTCCCCTTACCAGTTTCTCCTGGGTCCTGCTTATGACTAACGACTAACCGTGTCAACAGATGCTACAATCTCGCTTTCATCAGTGTCACAGTCTTACCTACTGAGTTATTGCCACGAGTCAGTCAATACTTCAAAGGCATTGTTCTGAGGATAGTAAGTGCTGTCACAAAGAACAAATCTCCTTTGACAGTGATGTCCTAGGAATGAAGATAAGGCGCACGAGTGGGCAGCAAAGTCACTACAACCTTGGGCTATGATGTCACTCACTCCTACCTGATTCAGCCGAAGCCCTACTCACAGCAAGAGTTGAGTCGTGGAAAATAGAGAGACTCAAAGACACACACTGCTCAGAATTCCTTACAACTAAGAAAGCCAGCAAAGCTGGGCGGGAGAGGTTGGCACCAGATAGAACCCAAATTCATTACCCTGCTCTGCTGTGTGCTAGCTGTGTGTCTCTGGGAAGACACCCAAGCTCCCTGCAACCTCAGTTCTAACTATAAGACAAGGATGGTTATTGTTCCTACATCATAGGAATGCTGTAAGGATCCAATGTAATAACAGGGGAGGAACTTGCCACCAGATCAGACACACAGAAAGCATTCAAAACATGCTAGCATTCATTTTTAAATTAAAAAAAATTTTTTTTTTTTTGGCCACGCCATTCAGCTTGTGTGATCCCAGTTCCCCAACCAGAGATTGAACCTAGACACCCAGCAGCTTAAGTGTAGAGTCCTAGCCACTGGACCGCCAAAGAAGTCCCAATGTTAGCATTCAGTATCATTTATTCATTCAATAACACTGAATGATCTCTTGGCAGCAAAGTTCAGTGACAAATGAAATGGAGAATTAAAAGTTTCTCAAACATGGATCCTGACTTCAAATAACTTACAGTCTATTAAAAAGAGAGCTAAGACTAGTATTTATGTAACTATTAATAACATAATAATAATACATTTCCTGTGCCAGGCCTGGAGACTCAATGATCAATAAGACAATGATCATTGCCTTCCTAGAGGGTATATTTTATTGGAAGAAGCTGGCAGTAAATAATTCAGCATTTAATTTAAAGTTCTGCTAAGGACCTCCAAGGAGGAGTCCACAGCACTGGGGGAGCAGTAACAGAGTTTGAGGTGGGGTGTCTTTGTGTGAAAGTGATGGATCTTACCCCCGCCCGGGGGAGACCAGGAAGACAGCAGGACAAGAGCAGGCAGCGGGAGGCGAGGGAGGGGCCAGGCAAAGGGGCGCCTCCTGCAGCTCCCAAAGGCGCAGCTTCAGCCCGGCCCGCAGGGGCCTCAGGAGCGCAGGTTATGGCTCTGAGTCATCTCAGCCTGTGGCCAGCCAGCCAGAGTACAACACCCCAGGCCATCCGCGCTCAGCCAAGGGCCGCCCAGGGCTCCTGACTGGGTAAGGCAGCCTCAGTGCTGACGGGGACCCTCAGTGCAGTCAGAGGGCCTGCAGGGATGTGCGTGGCACTCCACAGCACCCATTCCGGTCCAGGGGGCCTTAACCCCATTAGGGGCCAGCAGGAAGGCTTCCCTGGAAAAGTGCCACTGCAGCTGAGCAGGAGTGGGTTGGCAGAGAGCGGGCACAGCCCATTCTCTGAGATTGGTTACGGGATGGTCCAGATATAACATGTCTGTGGGAAGGCAGTGAGTCCAGGACCCTGTAGGATGCCATTCCCCATGCCAGTTTGGTCTGCAGCCCTGGTCCTTTCTGCCAAAGTAGAGTTGATGGCTGCCACTGGTGACACACACCCTAACCAGCCATCAAGGGCTGTTACCAGGACGTGCTGGCCAACCTCAGAGCTAAACGACTCAACCTTTTAGTGGCCGATCCCTTGCTTATCACAAATTCTCCTAAACAAGGAGTCTTTGTTGCTCCTAGCACCCCTTCCCACAGCCCCTGCTGCTGATCATGTTTGCCTCATGCAGAAGTTCTGAGAGACCTTGACTTCCCTCACCAAGCATGTTCCTAGTGACTACTGAAAAAATGAGACCCAAGAAACAGGTTTTAAGAGAAATCAGATCTGGATCTCTCTAGGGCTGGGGGGCGGGGTTACTACTGGCATTAGTGGGTGAGGCCAGGGGTGCTGCTAACCCCCCACAACGCCAGGACAGCTCCACCACAATCTGGCCCAAAACAGCAGCTGTGCTGAGGTTGGGAAACCCTGATGGAGAACAATGGCAGAATGTGTGACAATGGTTGAATCTACAATCTACAGTGTCCTCCTTTTTTGCCAAGATCAGTAATGTGATGTGTGTAAGGCATGATTTTCTTTTTCAGTGTCAAGAAACAGAAGCTATATTCAAACTATCTTAAGCATAAAAGGTTTCTTACTCAATAATTGATGACTCCAGACACACCTACTCTGGTGATTCTAATGATGTCATCACAAATCAATCTCTCTCCTCCTTCTCCTCCTCATTCCTCCCTCTCTCTCTGTTTCCTCTCTTTTAGCCTCATTTCAAATAGCCTCTCTCTGTGAGAGCTCTGAGAATAGACTAGTTGTTGTTTAGTCGCTAAGTCATGTCTGACTCTTGCAATCCCATGGACTACAGCCCACTAGGCTTCTCTGTCCATGAGACTTTTCCAAGCAAGAGCACTGGAGTGGGCAGGCATTTCCTTCTCCAAGGGATCTTCTCCGCCCAGGGATCAAACCTGCACCGCCGGCATCAGCCACCGGGGGAGCCAGGCTCTCCGTGTGGGGCCTCTGAGGAGCACAGACTTGAGCCTGGCCACACTGACAGCCCCCTCTCCAAGCTGCATGGCTCTGGAGTGACTTTGAGAAGATACCCCATGTTCCAGGGCAGAGAAGCCCCAGCGCGATGGTAGGAAGGCTGAAGTCATGTTTAGAATCAAACTCCACACCTGCCAGAGACACGCAGAGGGCTCAAACACACCTTGTGTGCACCAGGACCCAGAGACCCGACAGAGACTGAGCCAGAGCTGTGTTTGTCTCCTGAGGAGGTCCGGGTCAGCAGCGGTCTGCCGCATGGACAGGGGCTCTGGGTGCAGCAGACCTGGGTGTGGCATAAGCCCTCTTGGAGGAGGTCGCCACTAACCCCACCATAGAGCCACCAGAACTTCCACAGGACTGGGGAAACAGACTCTTGGAGGGCACGACAGAACCTTGTGCACGCCAGGACCCAGGAAAAAGGAGCAGTGACTCCACAAGAGATTTACCCAGACTTGCCCGGGAGTGTCCAGGAGTCTCCGGCAGAGGCGTGGTCAGCGGTGGCCTGCTGCAGGGTCAGGGAAACTGAGTGTACCAGTGTGTACATGGGACCTTTTGAAGGAGATCACCATTATCTTCATTACCTCCAACCATAGATTGAAGTGAAGTGAAAGTTGCTCAGTCGTGTCTGACTCTTTGCAACCCCATGGACTGTCCATGGAATTCTCTAGGCCAGAATACTAGAGTGAGTAGCCTTTCCCTTCTCCAGGGGATCTTCCCAACTCAGGGATAGAACCCAGGTCTCTCACATTGCAGGCATATTCTTTACCAGCTGGGCCACAAGGGAAGCCCCCCCAGGTAAATAACAGGGAGGGAGCATAGCCCTACAATCAACAGAAAATTGAATTAAAGATTTACTGAGCATGACCCCACCATGAGATGGTTGGATGGCATCACCTACTCAATGGACATGAGTTTGGGAAAATTCTGGGAGTTGGTGATGGACAGGGAGGCCTGGCATGCTGCAGTCCATGAGGTGGCAAAGAATTGGACTGAACTGAACTGAATTGAGCATGGCCCCACAGTCAGAACCAGAAGCAGTTTCCCCCTCAGTCAGTCTCTGCCATCAGGAAGCTTCCATAAGCCTCTTATCCTTCTCCATCAGAGGGCAGACAGACTGAAAACCACAATCACAGAAAACTAACCAATCTGATCACATAGAACACAGTCTTGTCTAACTCAATGAAACTATGAGCCATGCCATGTAGGGCCACCCAAGATGGACAAGTAATGGTGGAGAGTTCTGACAAAACATGGTCCACTGGAGAAGGGAATGGCAAACCACTTCAGTATTCTTGCCTTGAGAACCCCATGAACAGTATGAAAAGGCAAAAAGAGTGGACATTGAAAGATGAACTCCCCAGGTTGGTAGGTGCCCAATATGCTATGGAGATAAGTGGAGAAATAAATCCAGAAAGAATGAAGGGACAGAGCTAAAGCAAAAACAATACCCAGTTGTGGATGTGACTGGTGATGGAAGTAAAGTCTGATGCTGTAAAGAGCAATATTGCATAGGAACCTGGAACGTTAGGTCCATGAATCAAGGCAAATTGGAAGTGGTCAAGCAGGAGATGGCAAGAGTGAACACTGACATTTCAGGAATCAGCGAGCTAAAATGGGGTGGAATGGGTGAATTTAACTCAGATGACTATTATATCTACTATTGTGGGCAAGAATCTCTTAGAAGAATTGGAGTAGCCATCATAGTCAACAGAGGAGTCCGACATGCAGTACTTGGGTACAATCTGAAAAGGAGAGAATGATCTCTGTTCATTTCCAAGGCAAAATGTTCAAAATCCTGGTAATCCAAGTCTATGTCCTGACCAGTAATGCTGAAGAAGCTGAACAGTTCTATGAAGACCTACAAGACCTTCTAGAACTAACACCCCAAAAAGATGTCTTTTCATATAGGGGACTGGAATGCAAAAGCAGAAAGTCAAGAAACACCTGGAGTAACAGGCAAATTTGGCCTTGGAGTACAGAATGAAGCAGGGCAAAGGCTAATAGAGTTTTGCCAAGAGAATGCAGTGGTCATAGCAACCACCCTCTTCCAACAACACAAGAGAAGACTCTACACATGGACATCACCAGATGGTCAACACTGGAATCAGACTGATTATATTCTTTGCAGCCAAAGATGGAGAAGCTCTATACAGTCAGCAAAAACAAGACTGGGAGCTGACTGTGGTTCAGATCATGAACTCCTTTTTGCCAAATTCAGACTTAAATTGAAGAAGGTAGGGAAAACCACTAGACCATTCAGGTATGACCTAAATCAGATCACTTATGATTATACAGTGGAAGTGACAAATAGATTCAAGGGACTGGATCTGACAGAGTGCCTGAAGAACTATGGATGGAGCTTCATGACATTGTACAGGAGGCAGGGACCAAACCATTCCCAAGAAAAAGAAATGCAAAAAGGCAAAATTAATGTCTGAGGAGGTCTTACAAATAGTTGTGAAAAGAAGAGAAGTGAAAGTGAAGGAGAAAAAGAAAGTTATACCCATTTGAATTCAGAGTTCCAAAGAATAGCAAGGAGAGATAAGAAAGCCTTCTTCAGCGATCGATGCAAAGAAATAGAGGAAAATAATAGAATGGGAAAGATTTTCTTCAAGAAAATCAGAGATACCCAGGGAACATTTCATGCAAAGATGGGTTCAATAAAGGACAGCAGTGGTAGGGACCTAATAGAAGCAGAAGACATTAAGAAGAGTTGGCAAGAATACACAGAAGAACTATACAAAAAAGATCTTCATGACTCAGATAATCAAAATGGTGTGATCACTCACCTAGAGCCAGACATCCTGGAATGTGAAATCAAGTGTGCCTTAGGAAGCATCACTATGAACAAAGCTAGTGAAGGTGATGAAATTCCAGTTGAGCTATTTCAAATTCTAAAAGATGATGCTGTGATAGTGCTGCACTCAATATGCCAGCACATTTGGAAAACTCAGCAGTGGCCACAGGACTGGGAAAGGTCAATTTTCATTCCAATCCCAAAGAAAGGCAATGCCAAAGAATGCTCATATTACTGCACAATTGCACTCATCTCATACGCTAGCAAAGTAATGCTCAAAATTCTCCAAGCCAGGCTTCAACAGTACATGAACTGTGAACTTCCAGATGTTCAAGCTGGATTTAGAAAAGGCAGAGGAACCAGAGATCAAATTACCAACATCCGCTGGATCATAAATGAAGAAAGTTCCAGAAAAACATCTACTTCTGCTTCATTGACTATGCCAAAGCCTTTGACTGTGTGGATCACCACAAACTTTGGAAAATTCTTGAAGAGATGGGCATACCAGACCACCTGACCTGCCTTCTGAGAAATCTGTATGCAGATCAAGAAGCAATAGTTAGAACTGGACATGGAACAACAGACTGGCTCCAAATCGGGAAAGGATTACATCAAGGCTGATATTGTCACTCTGCTTATTTAACTTATATGCAGAGTACATCATGAGGAATGCTGGACTGGATGAACACAAGCTGGAATGAAGATTGGTGGGAGAAATATCAATAACCTCAGATACACAGATGACACCACCCAGATGGTGACTGCAGCCATGAAATTAAAAGATGCTTGCTCCTTGAAAGAAAAGTTATGAACAACCTAGACAGCAAATTAAAAAGCAGAGACATTACTTTGTCAACAAAGGTCCATCTAGTAAAAGCTATAGTTTTTCCAGTAGTCATGTATGGATGTGAGAGTTGGACTATTGAGAAAGCTGAGTGCTGAGGAATGGATGCTTTCGAACTGTGGTGTTGGAGAAGACTCCTGAGAGTCCCCTGGACTGCAAGAAGATCTAACCAGTCCATCCTAAAGGAGATCAGTCCTCGGTGTTCATTGGAAGGACTGATACTGAAGCTGAAACTGCAATACTTTGGCCACCTGACATGAAGAACTGACTCACTGGAAAAGACCCTGATGCTGGGAAAGATTGAAGGTGGGAAGAGAAGGGGATGATGACGACAGAGGATGAGATGGTTGGATGGAATCACCTATTCAATGGATGAGTTTGAGCAAGCTCCTGGAGTTCGTGATGGACCGGGAGGCCTGGCATGCTGCAGTCCATGGGGTCTCAAAGAGTCAGATACGATTGAGCGACTGAACTGAACTGAACTGATTGGCAGGAGAGTTCCTCTTTTCCAATACTGTAGTTAGGTCATGATTTAGGAATTGGGTTAGTCTTCTATCTGGAGTGACTTGATCATCCGTGAACTAAGCACTGTGACCAGGGCATACAGTACTCTCATAGGTAAGGCCAAGTCAGCTTTCCATATCTGAGGCCAGGGTAGGTAAAGCCACCCAGAATCATATACTGAGATTAGTTATCTAGGAAAATATGGTGCTTTATGTGAATGTGTATTCAATACTCACGTCAACCCTGGAACACAGTTGGCATACTGTACCCATTGTGCAGACACAGAATCCATCAGAAGGCCACGTGGTGGAGTGGTAGGGCTTGGCTATGTCGGGGGTCACACAGACGTGGTTCAGTTCCCAGCTCGACAACTGACACTGCTCAATTACTTGCCCTCTGTGTTTGGTTTTCTTATCTGCAAAGGGAAATGATCTGTTGTAGGAATTAGGTGAGTTGTTATAAATCAAGGGCATTGATCAATCACCAGGCACCGACTAAGCACTCAAAAAATGTCATTCATCATTTTTAAGGGGGCTTCCCTGGAGACTCAGATGGTAAAGGATCTGCCTAGCGTGCAGGAGACCCGGGTTTGATACCTGCATCAGGAAGATGCCCCTGGACGAGGGAATGGCACCCCACTCCAGTATTCTTGCCTGGAGAATGCCAAGGACAGAGGAGCCTGGAGGGCTCTAGTTCACGGGGCCACAAAGAGTCAGATACGACTGAGCAACAAACACTTTCATCACTTTTGAGAACTAGTCCAAGCTACTTACTTTTATAAAAGGGGACACTGAGATCTGGAGAGGAAACTTCTCTTCCAGGGTGAGGGAGGCAGGACAGAAGAACCCAGCTGTCCTGGCTTCCGTGCGCCTCTCATGGCACCGTGGACACATCTGAAGGTTTCATTCCCCTCTGAACCGCATCAGCCTCGACGGCTGGAAACACACCCTGAACCAGCACTAGCTGATTTGATAGCTTCCATCCAGGCCCGCCTCCCCAGTGGAACTCTGCCAGGGGAGGGAGGGGGGCGCAGACCCGCCCCTTCTTCTTTGCGATCCAGGCCACGCCTCCCCAGATGCTGAGGAACGCAGACCCTGCCCTTCCTCGTCTGGGTCGCTTGGCCAGCTCCGGAGCCTGCAGAGGGCGAGGTGGGCTTGCAGGGTCCTCCACACACAGCCCTGGCTTTCCCCAGCCTCCCTCCCTCCTTCTTGGGCTCCCTGGAAATCCATCAGCCTCCTGATATTTATTACCTACTCCTTCCACTCATGCCTTAGCTGAAGAAAGAAGCTGTGTGCCTTCAGACAGCATGAGAGGCCGAGAGAAGAGAAGGTGAGGGCCGTGTTTACTTCGTGCCGTTTTCCCGGCTGCCTCACAGTCCAGCTGCTTATTATTAACCAAAGAGCTTTTTCAGAGAAACACCCGACGGCTGCTAGGATGACACAGGGCCTAGGTGGACAAGCAAAGACAAATGCTAATTTTAAAATTGAATTGCTCTCTCTCTGATCCTCTCAGAGACTGGGACAGGATAATGAGCAGGAGTGAGAGGCAGTTAAGAGTGGACAACCCCATTGGCGGGAGGCACTCATTTCCGCAGAGGTTAGAGGAGCGTAGCTGAGACCGTGGAGAGAACTAACGCTCGCTGAGTGTTCACCACATGCCAGACACGATGCATTATTTCACAGTGCCCACAAGGCCCTTATGTAAACCAAAATGTCTCCAGCACCCCCACTTTACAGATGGGGAAACTGAGGCTGACAGAGGCCAAGTCACTGGGATAAAATTATGCTGCCTGTGAGCAAAGAGGTCAGGGTTTGAAAGCAGATGGTCTGGCTCTGAATCCCATGAACTTGGACCTGATACTAAATGGACCCTGGGCACAGGAAGCTGACATTTCCCAGATTTGAAGGTGCCTTTTGAGTTAATCAGCTACTCTTTTAACAAATATAAACTAACTTCCAGTCCATTAGCCACTATAAGTTGGGGACCACCAAACTTTCTCTTGTTTCCTTGCAAAACAGGCTTATATTTGGTTGGCCAAAATGTTCATAACATCTTACAGAAAAAACTCAAGCGAGCTTTCTGGCCAGCCTCATGCATATGCTGGCAGAGGGACCCCAGGCTGGTTCTGAAGGACAGCCTGACACAGGACAGCAGGTGGGGGTCAGGGGTTTCCCTCTCTGGTGACCAGGAGCAGATCCACCACGAAGACCATGTGGGTCAGTGGTTACGCCATTGAGAGACCTCAGTTTCAATCCCCGTCTCCCCTCCCATGGGCAAGGTGCCACTGCAGAAACGTGGCACAGTCTCTCCAAACACTTTTTTCCTCTAAGTATAAAATGGAGAAAATAGTCATATCTACCGCTTGAGGTTCTTGTAAAGATTAAACAAAGACCGTTATCATTCAGCTGAAGGCCCATGTTTCCCTGCAGGAACGAGGCTGTGGACAGCTCCCCTGCTGCTCTGAACAGTCAGGCGTCGTTTTTTCATCACCTGGGTGCCCCTGGCCTCAAGAACCCCTGGCCACCTGCTGAAATCGCATTGCCTCCTGTGTCCCCTGGTGGAACCAAAACTTTCTGCACCAACCGCGCACGGCCGCCCCCTGGCGAGCATCAGTTGACACTATTTTCACCGTGAAACCCCAACTGAGTGTCTCCTTAGGAGTTTGAGTGAGAGAGTGGGTAATAGCAGGCATATTGACAGAATCTTCTCCTTACTAAAAACTCCTCCCACTCATGATCTGAGATCACTGCAATCAAGCCACTTCTGACTGTCCTGATACTCCATTAAACACAGTAGTTACTGCAAAGCCTGCCCAGGGTGATAACAGCCAACACATTCAGCACCTTCCCAATGCCAAGCTAGGCTTAGGCACTGCATAAACATGAGCCCATAGAACCATCTCCCACTGCAGCTGTGATGATGCTGCAGCTCAGAAAGGACCATCCTTCGTCCCCAGACCACACTCCTTGTGGGAGACAGAAATGGGATTCAAACAAAGTCTCCCAGCCACAGAGCCCTTCTGCCGGAATGGAAGCTCGTGACTATGGGTTCTTGGCTGCTTTCTTCACTAGCCTTCAGAGACGAGAACACACCCCAAGAATCCCAGAGGCCAGATCAAAAGCCCCGAGTAACAGCCTGCACCCTCCAGGTTTCCAAAACCAGCTACGTCCCCAGCTCAAGAGGTGTGTTTCACACTCATCACCACCTATGACATTAGCATAACTTGACCCTTGTTGTAACCCAGAGTAAGTATTTTACTATCTAACTGCTGCATTAAACAGTGTCTGTGAGTTAGAGAGGATAGGACTCAACCCAATTTGGATTAAGAGGGGAAAAAAAAAACCCATAAAATTTGCTGGCACATACAACTAGAAAGCTCAGGGGCAAAGGTTAATTCTGGCAAGAAGGACCAAGGTCTTTAAATAGTTCTGGTGACATCTACTCCTTGACTCCGCCTTCCTAGGTACCAGCTTTATGCTTAGATATTCTTTTCCTGGGGCTTCCCACGTGGCTCCATAGTAAAGAATCCACCTGCCCAAGCAGGAGACTCAGGTTAGATCCCTGGGTCAGGAAGATCCCCTGGAGAAGGGAAAGGCAACCCACTCTAGTGTTCTTGCCTGACGAATCCCATGGACAGAGGAGCCTAGTGGGCTATAGTTTGTGGGGTCACAAAGAGTCGGACACGACTTACTGACTAAAGAACGACAGTGCTTCTCCTTGTCACCAGCAGAATGACACCAGGAGGTGAAGGCAGACGCCCCTGCCCAGCAGTCCTGGTTGGAACGAAGCCTCCCGTGCTCAGTCCTTGCAGCAGAGACCTTAGTCTGCGCCATTGGTCTACTGGGGGTGGGGTGGGTCACATGCTAATCCTGCACCAGTGACTTCCTGTGATGAGGAAGGACTGTCATTTGATTGGACAGACCTGGGTCACGGGAGTGTTCCCACACCCTGAGGATGGGAAGCCCCATCCAAGAGAGAGAGGGAGACTGCAGTCCTCCAAGTGGAGATCAAGGAGCCAGCCGCTAGCACCAGAGGACGCAGCGTGAGATGCCAGACACACGAGGGCCGCAGACACCCGCGATTCACCGCTCCGCTTTCTGCTCTCCAAGTCGAAAGGCACTTCAGTCTGACGCTCTTTCCTCCGCTCCCTGTCTCCTAACCTTGTTTGGCTGCTTAAGAAGCGGCACAATATAGTGCAGGAAGCTGTGTAACCCTGAGGACGTTCAGGAGAGCAGAGGACAAAGACAGAGGAAGAGAGACATGGCTTCATTCTTTTCCCACGTTTCACAGCAGCCTGGAGGTCTCTGGCTTATGGATACACACTAAAGAATCTTTTCATGAGGGCTGTTCTATGAAAGAAAGTCATTTAAGCAAAGAGGCACTTGGCTTCTCCTTTTAAATGGAAATTTTCAATTAGTCTGAAGAAGTTAATTACACCATCGTCTAATAACCACACTTGTGATTCTGCAAATCCTCTATTAATTGATTCAACCATTCACCCCCAAACCAAGAATCAGCAAAGAGGTAGAAAAAGACAAAGAAAGAAGCAGCAGTGGGGGGAAAAAAAGACAAAGATAAAGACGCGGCGTGTTGTCTGCTGGGCAGGCAAGGTGCAGCAGACAAGTGCAGGAGAGTTACTGAAAATTGTGGCTGGTGAGAGATTTGGGAGATTCTTCCTACAGATCAAATGAGCTTTCACAGGCTGCTTGCAGCACACACAATGCTAGCAGGATGCATCTTGCTGCTGCAGCATCTCAAAGGGAAAGCAATTCCACAGAACTGGTCCTGACAAGTAAAAAGAGCTACTGGATCCACACTCCCCTCCCCAATGGCGTTAGGAAGATGCTACAAATAGCAACTTTCTGTGGGGGTAGAGAGGACAGCAAAGCAGAAGCTAAAAACTAGGAGATTCCAATCTGGCTTTGAAAAAAAATGACCGCATCTGTCTGCCTGCAACTCACAGTGTAGGACCCTCTAATCTATAACCCAGACTGGCCTCAAACCCTGGTTCTGCTTCTGACCAGCCACATGGCCCTGGATAAGACCTCCTTGACTCAATTTTCCCATCAATTAAATGGGGAGAATAAGCATAATTTATATTGCAGGAATCTTTTGACAACTAAGTAGGCTAATGTCTATATACTGTTTAGCACGGGTTCTTGAAGATGGTAAGAAATTAATAAATACTTAATGTATAGTCGGACTAGTGTGGTGCTAGTGGTAAAGAACCCACCTGCCAATGCATGAGACGTAAGAGACCTGGATTTGATCCCTGGGTCAGGAAGATCCCCTGGAGAAGAGAATGGCAACCCATTTCAGTATTCTTGCTTGAAGAATCCCACAGACCGAGGAGCCTGGTGGACTACAGTCCACAGGGTCACAGAGAGTCAGACAGTACTGAAGCGACTTGGCACAAAGTATTGACCAGCTGTTACCCTAATGATGACACGTAGGAAATCAAAGGCATTCAATAACAAGGGTTATCTCCTCCACACACACCCACAGTTGAGCTGTAATTCAGCTGTGCTTGGTTTCAGGGTGAGGTTGGGCCCAGGTCTACTCCGTGTCTCTCTCATCCTCCCAGACTGGGTAGCTACAGAGACACGATCTCTTCCTGGGAAATGTTGCTTCAGGGGGCAACTCTAACCTGGGAAGCACACTCCAAGGCTCTGCTCATATCTGCTGACTTCCCATTGGCCAAAGAGTCACATGGCCGAAACCAAAGTCAAGGGCAGAGGAATGAGATGAGAGGGAAGAAATTTTATTTGCCAAATAATTATCTGACCTAGCATAATCATCTTATTTATATGTGACAAGCACATAAATTATATTGCAAAGCAAGTTGAGATATGAGTATGAGATGAGTGTCTATTATGGACTTAATTGTGTTCTCCCAAATTCTTATGTTAAAGCCCCAACTCTCAGTTTAACTGTATTTAGAGACAGGGCCTTTAAAGAGGTAATTATGGTCACTAACACTAGCAAGATCAGAAGAGGACTTTCCTGGTGGTTAAGACAATAAAGGGTCTGCCTTCAGTGCAGGAGACCCAGGTTCAATCCCTGGGTTGGGAAGATCCTCTGGAGAAGGGAACGGCAACCCAGTTCCCTACTCTTGTCTGGAGAATCCCATGGACAGAGGAGCCTGGTAGGCTACAGTCCACGGAGTTGCAAAGACTCTATGGGGTCACAAAGAGTCAGACACAACTGAGCAACTAACACACACACACACAGTCAGAAGAACAGGGCCTAATCCAATAGCATCTTTATAAGAAGAGGAGGAGACATGAGACAGAGCAAAAGGCCACGTGAGGACACTGCGAGAGGCAGCTGTCTGCAAGCCAAGGACAGGCCTCAGGAGAGACCAAGCCTGCCGACGCCTTGACCTTGGACTCCCAGCCTCCCAAACCGTGAGGAAATCACTCCTTCTGTTTGATCCACCTAGTCTATGGCACTTTGTTAGAGGAGCTGCAGTAGACTAATCAGTGGGAGAGAAAATAAATGCAAAAGCAGAAAGGTATTACTTAGAGAAGAAATCATGTTCTGTGGCAAAGCTATTTTCAGGTTTTAAGCCAGGTGGTAATTCAATAGGTGGAGATGGAAGAGTCAGGAGGATGACGTCCAGGTGCAGAGTCAGCCTGAGCCAGAGCTCCAACGAGGACAGAGGACGGACCCGTCACTTCACTGAGCTCTCAGTCACAGGCGGTGTATTAGGCTCGTCACATCAGGCACCCGTTCAATCCTCAAAACAACGCTAAAGACCACATGCTCTTAATAGCCCACATTTTAAGGATAAAGAAGCAGATTTGTGAAGACAAAGGTTAACATCCAAGGACATGATGCAGCAGAAGTGAAATAGGTAAGCAATTTCTACTCATTGGTCTCCTTTAGCTGAGGTCTAGAAAACAAGACTCCGTGACATAATGATGAACAAGCCATGTTCTCCTAAGAAATATCAGACACACTGTGAAGGAGGGATGCAAAGAATCCCCAAGGCAGGGAGAACTGCAGAGTAGGAAGGAGAAAAACAGAGAGGAGAAAGGCAGGACCCATTCAGTAGGAAAAAACAGCAGCTAAGAGTTATCAGGAGCACAGCATGTCAGGCACTGTTCAAAGCACTGTTTACCTTTGACAATCAATTGACTTATTCTGCACAGGAACCAGCCCTGTGACACAGGTACTAATAGAGTTCCCATTCCGGGGCTCCCCAGATGGTTCGGTGGTAAAGAACATGCCTGCCAGTTCAAGAGATGTGGGGTTGATCCTTGATCTGGAAAGATCCCACATGCCGCAGAGTGACAAAGCCCGTGAGACGCAACTATGGAGCCTGTGCCCCAGAGCCTGTGAGCCACAGCTCCTGAAGCCATGCACCCAGAGCCCATACTCTGCAAGAGAAGCCACCGCAATGAGAAGCTCGCACACCAAACCAGAGAGGAGCCCCTGCTCGCCCCAACTAGAGAAAAGCTCCTGCTGCATTGAAGACCCAGTTCAGTTCAGTTCAGTTCAGTTGCTCAGTCGTTTCCAACTCTTTGCGACCCCACGGACTGCAGCATGCCAGGCCTCCCTGTCCATCACCAACTCCCGGGGTTTACCCAAACTCATGTCCATTGAGTCAGTGATGCCATCCAACCATCTCATCCTCTGTTGTCCCCTTCTCCTCCTGCCCTCAATCTTTCCCAGCATCAGGGTCTTTTCAAATGAGTCACTTCTTCACATCAGGTGGCCAAAGTACTGGACCTTCAGCTTCAGCATCAGTCCTTCCAATGAACACCCAGGACTGATCTCTTTTAGGGTGGACTGGTTGGATCTCCTTGCAGTCCAAGGGACTCTCAAGAGTCTTCTCCACACCACAGTTCAAAAGCATCAATTCTTCAGCACTCAACCCGAAGCCAGAAGTCCCAGCACAACCAAAAATAATACATGCATACAATTTTAAAGAAAGTTCCCTTCTGCAGATGAGAAAACTGAGCCACACCATGCTGCCAGTCAGCAGCAGAAGCCAAGACAGGAAACCAGGCAACCTGAACGCAGAGTCTACAGCCCCAGCTCCTGTCTCCTACCTCTCATTCTGCAGAAACACATTTCAGGAAGAAATTCATCTTGCTGAAGAACTGCTTTGATCCTGACTCTTCATTCACAAAGCATCAGTGGTCTCCACTGCCCTCAGGACAAAGTCCAAAATCATGACCTTGGCTTTCAAGGTCACGTTCAACCTGTCCCCATTTGCCACTTACAACTTTCATTTCAAAATGACTTGCTAATCCACATGCAAGCAAACACCCCAAAGTTGCCTCCTACCCCCAGTCTGGGTTGGCCTCTCACCCTCTTGATCACGCCCCCTGACCCACAACGGGACGCCTGCCCAGCAGCAGCTCCACAGTCAGGTCCAGCGCCGGAGCCCAGAGCCAGTGGCCAGCACAGGGCGCCATCTGGTGGCAGGAACCTGATCTAATGCAATGGCTAGGTGGACTCTGGGCTCTGGGGGCTGCTTCTGCCAGCTCTTGCTCTCAAACCTCTAGGATTACACAGTGGAAGTGACAATAGATTCAAGGGGTTAGATCTGATAGACAGAGTGCCTGATGAACTATGGGCAGAGGCTTGTGACATTACAGCAGGCAGGGATCCAAGACCATCTCCCAAAAAAAGAAATGCAAAAAGGCAAAATAGCTGTCGAAGGAGGCCTCACAAATAGCTGGGAAAAGAAGAGAAGTGAAAAGCAAAGGAGAAAAGGAAAGTTATACCCATTTGAATTCAGAGTTCCAAAGAATAGCAAGGAGAGATACGAAAGCCTTTTTTAGCGATCAGTGGAAAGAAATAGAGGAAAATAACACAATGGGAAAGACTAGAGATCTCTTCAAGAAAAATTACAGATACCCAGGGACTGTTTCGTGCAAAGATGGGCTCAATAAAGGACAGACATGGTAGGGACCTAAGAGAAGCAGAAGATATTAAGAAGAGGTGACAAGAATACACAGAAGAACTATTAAAAAAGATCTTCCCGACCCAGATAATCATGATGGTGTGATCACTCACCTAGAGCCAGACATCCTGGAATGTGAGGTCAAGTGGGCCGTAGGAAGCATCACTACAAACAAAGCTAGTGGAGGTAATGGAATTCCAGTTGAGCTATTTCAGCTCCTAAAAGACGATGCTGTGAAAGTGCTGTAATAGGCCAGCAACTTTGGAAAACTCAGCAGTGGCCACAGGACTGGAAGAGGTCAGTTTTCATTCCAATCCCAAAGAAAGGCAATGCCAAAAAATGTTCAAACTACCACACAATTGCACTAATCTCACATGCTAGTAAAGTAATGCTCAAAATTCTTCAAGCTAGGCTTCAACAGTGTGTGAACTGTGGACTTCCAGATGTTCAAGCTGGTTTTAGAAAAAGTAGAGGAACCCGAGCTTAAATTGCCAACATCCATTGGATCATAGAAAAAACCAGAGAGTTCCAGAAAAACATCTATTCCTGCTTTGTTGACTATGCCAAAGCCTTTCACTGTGTGGATCACCACAAACTGGAAAATTCAAGAGATGGGGATACCAGACCACCTGACCTGCCTCTTGAGAAATCTGTATGCAGGTCAGGAAGCAACAGTTAGAACTGGGCATGGGACAACAGACTGGTTCCAAATTTGGAAAAGAGTACATCAAGGCTGTATGTTGTCACCCTGCTTACTTAACTTATATGCAGAGTACATCATGAGAAATGCCAGGCTGGATGAAGCTCAAGCTGGAATTGAGACTTCTGGGAGAAATATCAATAACCTCAGATATGCAGTTGACACCACCCTTAGGGCAGAAGGTGAAGAACAGCTAAAGAACCTTTTGATGAAAGTGAAAGAGGAGAGTGAAAATGTTAGCTTAAAACTCAACACTCAGAAAACTAAGATCATGGCATCCCGTCCCATCACTTCATGACAAATAGATGGGGAAACAATGGAAACAGTGAGACACTTTATTCTGGGGGGCTCCAAAATCACTGCAGATGGTGACTGCAGAAATTAAAAGATGCTTGCTCCTTGTAAGAAAAGCTATGACCAACCTAGACAGCATATTAAAAACAGAGACATTACTTTGCCAACAAAGGTCTGTCTAGTCAAAGCTATGGTTTTCCAGTGGTCATGTATGGATGTGAGAGTTGGACAATAAAGAAAGCTGAGCACTGAAGAATTGATGTTTTTGAACTGTTGATCTGGAGAAGACTCTTGAGAGTCCCTTGGACTGCAAGGAGATCCAACCAGTCCATCCTAAAGGAAATCAGTCCTGAGTGTTCATGGGAAGGACTGATGCTGAAGCTGAAGGTCCAGTACTTTGGCCACCTGATGTGAAGAAGTGACTCATTTGAGAAGACCCTGATGCTGAGAAAGATTGAAGGCGGGAGGTGAAGGGGAAGACAGAAGATGAGATGGTTGGATGTCATCACCGACTCAATGGACATGAGTTTGAGCAAGCTCCAGGAGGTGGTGATGGACAGGGAAGCCTGGTGTGCTGCAGTCCATGGGGTCGCAAAGAGTCTGACATGACTGAGCGACTGAACTAACTGACTGTTCTGCCAGGAATTGGGAACTTCTCTGTTATCTGGCACCCACTTCACCAGACCGATGGGGAACAGGGAACAGGGAGAACTTCGGGACCTGGGCCCTCTCTCCCCTGCTTTCGGGCACAGGGTGGTTTGTGGACGGGGGCCCCTGGCTTCTCTGCAGACTAGCTGTGCTCCTCCAAATTCCCCCCTCCTTAAAAATGTTAAACTCTTGAGCTCAGCCCTATTTGAGAAGCAAAGAGAAGAGAAGAGTCAACCAGCAGCTAGGTTACATCATCACTCATGATATTTCAGGGTTCATTTTTTCAAGGTTCTGTTGTACTATATTATTTGAAATTTTATAATGATCATGGATCTTTCTTATAATCAGAATAAAACAGCAATTATAATTTTGAAAGTTAAGAAGGAAGGAAACTACACTGTGTTTCTTTTCTACTTTTACAGTTATACCAATGTGTATGGGTAGGGGTGGGAGATTTTTAAAACTACATCTTCCATCAGAATAAATTCACTTACAGTTTTTCCTGAACAGCAATTCATGAGTTAATAAATATTCTGAGCCTTAGTCTTCCCTTTACCCACCTCTGCTTTCTTTCACAGGTATTGAATTTCCTTGATTTCTCAGGTGGGCAGAGAACTTAACCCTCAACCTCCCCATACAAAATAAGTGGCCTTGATAAATCGAGCTCACACTACACTCCCACCAGAGCAGCTAAGATGGACAAGATAGACATTCCAAGGGCTGGTAAGGATCCAAAGCACCTGAGAGTCTCAATAGAGGATGAGTCAGTGGATACAAACCGCTTTGGAAAACTCTCTTTGGCAGTATTCATGCCACATGAGGTCCCAGAATTCCATGCATGTTCCTTAAAAGGCAAGCACTAAAATGTTCACTGTGGTATCACTCACAGTAGCCAGAATCGAAGAACCTCCCAAATGCTCATCAGTAATAGAATATATCACTGCATGTTCACACAGGGGAATATAATAACACTACAGAAATGTTACTCATATTCAGTATGAATCAATATCACAAGCATAATATTAAGAGAGAGAGACCAAACTTCTGTGCATACCGTTGGAGCCCATTAACATAAAAACTACCTTTGGATACAGAAGTCAGGGCAGTGGTAACTTTCGGGGGGCAATCAGAGGAGGGGTGTCGAGCTTTTGGGGTGACTGATCACCTTCCATTTTCCTTTACATGGGCGTATTCAGAATGTGAAAGTCTAAACTGTGCACTTATGGTGTGGGCAGTCCCCTTTGCATATTATAATCCCCAAAGTTTTTAAAAATAGATATAGCTCCTATGAAGGATGATGTTTTAATTGGTGTAATTCACTTAGTGACTTTTTCTCCAATTAATAGCTAAGGAGCCCCTGCAGGTTGAAAACATCTTACAGATGAGAGGAGAAAAATCAGATTATATGCCACACCCACAATCTTACCAAAAACCAGATGCATATCTTGTCATTTACAGGTTTCTTAGCAAGAGGAAATATTAATATTTCATCCTCCAAAAGGCCAAAAAGTCTTAATCTGTGTGCAGGTCTATCCCAAGAACTTTAAAGGTGGCTGGGGGTCATTCCTCTCCCTGCTAGCTCTCATGTTAAGTGAAAGATATTTTCTGGAGTCTTAGAAGGACCCAGAGAGTGGCATACTGCCATTTGACCTGATTGTGATTAAGTTTAATCCTCTCCAAAATAGGTACAGGAGGTTGAACAGACCTATAGAATGAGGTTGTCTTTTGAATGCCTTGTGCCCAGGCAAGCAGAAGGAAGCCCAGGTGGGCGTCTATTAAATCTTAACCACACTTCCGGCTCTACAACCCAGTATGGGCGCCTCGTCTCCAGACAGGTGGACAGCGACACCTAGTGGGAGTACTGGGGAACAAGCTGCCTTTGGGAACTGCTGCAGGCCTTTACTTTAAATGATGTAGTAGGTCTGTCTTTTTAAGCACACATGAGAGGCACCGATTTAAAAATGCATCCAGTATACAAAGAAGGAGACGAAAGAGTAACCTTTTCAAACAGAAAATACATATAAATACAACTAGCAACTGGAGAAAGGGAAATTAAAACACCAATTAAATACCAATTTCACCCACCTGACTGGAAAAGTTACTCCAGTTTAACAATGTCAAGGACTGATGAGAGTGAAGGGAGACAGGGTCCTCCCAGGACCCTCATGGTGCAGGTGGAACAGTAAATGCATTCTGTATTATGGGGGCAATTTGATGTTCGTTTTCAAAATATTAAATGTGCATAACCCAACAGTTCTCATTTCAGAATTAAGCCCAGGCAATCACTTTCATTTCTGCACAAGAAAATGAATACAATCTAGGACATACTGTTGTTCTAGAAAGCAAGAAAGTACTCAGTGAGTAACGGGCTCCTCCTAAGGAAGGGGCACCCAAGAGACAAAGTTGAGACAAGCAGAACATGGAAAACAGTAGTGGCTGTAATTGATTAAAACAGAGCAAATATATAAAAATCCATGAATCCATATTGATATATGAGAAAGGTGCCAACAAAACAAAACAAATATATCTGCCATCACTGAAAAGAACTATAATAGCATCTCTTTACTCTAAAATTTGGTAATTAATAGGAAATAATTAACCATTGGTCTTAAAGTTCTAGCAGGAACTAAAACCCTATAACCTCAGTAAATGAAAGAAATTTCTTCTTTACAGACAACTGTCATCAGTTCATCAGTGAAGAAGATATGGGAGAAACTGCAAATCCAAATTTACAATCGCAGATGAAATATTTGACAGAGCTGAGTACCAGCACTTAGGGCAAATGACAGGGAGCTGGACACTTGCTTGGTGCCAACATACATGTCCACAGATTATTATCCATTTTCAAGAGGAAATCTGTAACTTGATAATGCAGGGAAGTGACTCCATCAATCTTAACCTAATTATCAACATTAGCAGTTCTAATGTGGGGGTGGGGGTACCTGCCAGATGTTAGGTGTTTTCTGTTGCGATGCAATGTGGAGTGTACATTTGGTACCTCTGCCAAATATTCTTCCCCCAAAACTTATCCTGAGTCTACTCGGATCTTTAGAAATAACTCCCAGTTTGCAGAAAATTTAGGTGATAGCGAAACAAATTAATCATAAAGAAACAATCTCAAAATCCAAAAAATAAGACATTCTATAGGAGAATGGTCTTATCAACATCTCTGAGACAGATTAAAGTGGGTAGGGGATGTTACATCCTAAATTAAAAGAGACTTTCAGGACAAAATATAACAACCAGACGTAATGTATAATGTAGACTCCTTGATTGAATTCTGATTTGAGACACATTTGGGAAACTATTAGGAAAAACTGAATGTGAACAAGATATTCAGAAGCTATTGTTAGGGATGACATGGAATTGTGGTTATGCAGGAAAACATCTTCATTTTTTAGAGATGTGTACTGAGATATTTTGGGGTAAAATGCTATAATGTCTTATTCACTTTAAATCTGGCCCCCAAAATAGGTTAAACAAAGATGGCAAAATATTAACAATTATTAAATACAGGAGATGTAAATATAAGTACTCTTGATACCACACTCTTTGTTTTTCTGGGCTTGGAAGTTGGAGTTGGAAGTGAAAGTGGCTCAGTCATGTCCGACTGTTTGCAATCCCATGGACTATACAGTCCATGGAATTCTCTAGGCCAGAATACTGGAGTGGGTAGCCTTTCCCTTCTCCAGGGGATCCTCCCAACCCAGGGATGAAACCCAGGTCTCCCACATTGCAGGCTGATTCTTTATGTATTAAAGTAAAAAAAATAATAATAGACAGGGAAAAAACAAGATGACTTGTACAAGAATGTTCAGTGTGGTACAGCTTATCATAGCAAATAATCAGAAGCAAACTCAATGTCTTTCAACACCAGAATGGATAAATAACTGACCTTAATAAACAGACTTCACACTATAATCCCACCAGAATGGCTAAGATGAAAAGAACAGAACATTTAGTACTATTAAATACTAGTAAGCAGTAAAATGACAAATATTTTTCTACTTTTATGTATACTTATCTCTAAAATTTGTTTATAGTTTCCTTTTGGATTTTGGATCTCTCTCTCTAGTTACGTAGTCGTGTCTGACTATTTGTGACTCCATGGTCTGTAGCCCACCAGTCTCCTCTGTCCATGGAATTCTCCAGGTAAGAATACTGGAGTGTGTAGCCAATCCTTTCTCCAATGGATTTTTCCAACCCAACAATCAAACCCAGGTCTCCTGCATTGCAAGCAGATTCTTTACCCTTTGAGCCTTTAGGGAAGCTCTAACAGGTACTATGCCTCTATCAGATAAGGCTATTCAGGTCAGTAGTTCCATTTTTGAATTTCATGAACTGGTAACATTTCAAAATTCACCTCTCTCAAAAATGGCATAAGGACTGTTGGAAATGACATAAATTTCTTATGTAAAAAAACAAAACACTACTTACTAGCATCATCTTTTCAGACAAGAAGGGATATTATCACCGAAAGGTACAGATACACAAATATAATCCCAAATGAAACACAGTCCCTTACACAGAATAAATTTAGATTTAAGAAGAGCCTCTGTATCAGCTGAACAACCAGTAAAATCTTGGCATTTGAGGAAAAAACTAAACTCTGGCAGCTGGGGCTTTTATCAAGTCACCTTGTTTGGACACGGAGTATTAGAATGTGATACATTATTGGACAGAATTGAGACTTGTGAGTCATCTCATCTTATTTCTAGGGGAAAGCTCCATTGCCAAAAAATGCTAACAACAATTGTACATGACAATCAAAATTCCAAGCCCCCAATGCACTGGAACTTACTAGACAAGTTGCCTCCAAAAGACCTAGAGCTCAGAGTCTACCAACCACCTGAGGTTTAACCTGAATTCAAAGGCTCCTCTGTGTCAGCTAGATATGTGTGGTGAGTAGAACCCTGGGCTTTGGGCCAACTTCATTTAGATTCGAACTCTACCGGCTACTGACTCTAATCTTTAGTATCACGTGGGGAGGAAATGGAATACTGCAGGTAAATACACAGCTCAGTACGCAGCTCACAGGCTGAGCAACAAAAACACCTACTGTTACTACACTTTCAATCCCGATGTCAAATTCCAAAGTTGACGATTCTTCGGAGATCTAACCCGTAAGGAGACAGCGGGTGTGAGCATAGGGTAACATCACTAAGCACTAGAAAGTTCCACGGATGACCAGGTCAGGTGATCACCTACCTGCCATAAGTGTGGTTGGAGGTGAGAAGGGAGACCAGCAGACTTCGCCAAACCCCTGGAGGGAAGCGGGGTGGGGACCGGTCGCTCAGACTCCGTGTGGAGGCTGGAGCTTCTTGGTTCTACGAACCCTTTCCTTCCCGAGACCCCTGCCACCCAAGCCTTTGATCTGGCTGAGACTGTCAATCATATCTCCCCGCCCACCTCTGGTGATTGATGCAAACTACAGCCAATCAGATTCTGAGTGTCCCTCTTTTAAAGAAATTACTGCAGGCCAGAAAACAGTCAACTGATCTTGACTTGATGATATCCTAAATGCCCAGAGCTGCCTGGGGCCCCGTTCCATCTAAAGAAAAGGTTCTACAGAGTTTCCTTTTATCTAAAAAGGCCCCATAACCCTCCAATAAAGTTAAACAAGATTAAATCCCATTTCAAATATTACTCAGTGGTAAGAAAGAATGAAATAATACTATTTGCAGCAACTTGGATGCAACTAGTGATTATCATACTGTGTAAGGCAAGTCAGAAAGAGAAAGACAAATATCAATACCATACAATATCAGTTATTCATGGAATCTAAAATATGGCACAGATGAACCTACCTACAGAACAGAAGATGACTGCTTGACAGAGAGAAGAGATTTACCCTTGCAAAGGGGGAGGGGGACGGAGGGATGTGCTGGGAGTTTGGGGTTGGTGGATGCAAACTATTCCATTTAGAATGGGTGAACAACAGGGTCCTGATGTACAGCATGAAAGTGAAAGTGGACTTGCTCAGTTGTTTCTGACTCTTTTCGACCCCACGGACTGTATCCCACCAGGTTCTTCCATCCATGGGATTTTCCAGGCAAGAGTACTGGAGTGGGTTGCTATTTCCTTCTTCAGGGGATCTTCCCAACCCAGGGATCGAACCTGGGTCTCCTGCATCGCAGACAGATGCTTTACTATCTGAGCCACCAGCTTGTATGGCATAGCCGCTCTATTCAATAAACCATAACAGAATGTTTAAAAAGAAAGTATATATGTGTATAACTGAGCCACTGTGCCACACAGCAGGGATTGTCACAACATTGCAAATCAACTATACTTCAATTAAAAAAAAAAAAGATTGATTCCCATTTCATGCAACACCCAAATTCCAAAAGGCATCATCATCTCCACTGCAGATCCAGACCCTCCAGCAGCCCCATGCCTGCTTCTCCCAATGCATGAGTCACATTCAGTGATTTTGCTTCAAGCTTTTCATTTTGTATTGGAAATAGAGCTGATTAATGTGTTGTGAGTTTCAGATGGACGGCGAAGGGACTCAGTCATACACATATACATGTATGCATTCTCTTCCAGGCTCCCCTCCCATCCAGGCTGCCACATAACATTGAGCAGAGTTCCCTGTGCTGTGTAGTAGGTCCTTGTTGGTTATATATTTTAAATATAGCAGTGTGGGCATGTCCATCCCAAACTCCCTAACTATGCCATTGCCCAATCCTTCCCCTCCACCCACAATCATAAGTCCATAAGTTCATTCTCTAAGTCTGTGATTCCCTGTTCTGTAAGTTCATCATTTCTTTTTAGAGTCCACATACAAGGGATGTCATACGATTTTTCTTCTTCCTTGTCTGACTCACTTCACTTAGTAGGACACTGTCTAGGTCCATCTGTGTCACTGTAAATGGCACTATTTCATCCTTTTGAAAGGACATCCTGTGATTGTTCTAACGAGTGCCTAGAGCTGTGGAGCAGTGCGCTGGCTGTGGGAGCAGCAGCGGCTCTTGCAGATGCCCCCAGTGACTGAGGCAGGCTGCAGCCAGGGCGGTCCGTGCCCTGGGCAGAGAAGTGCTGAGGCTCCTGGGGATGGCGGGCGGGGCTCCCCAGATTGCCCCAGTGGCTTGACTGAAAAGCTAGCATACTGTGTGTGACTGCAGAAATGCTATTGGAACGCTTCTTCCCATCACAATGTTCCGTTTCTTTTTCTCAGATTTTTCCATTAAGAGTCCCTTAAACTTCATTAAACTCTTTTCAGAGGTTATGAACTGAAATGCCTACAGAGCCAGATATTTTATTCATTCAACACAGTCACATTTTGTATATTAAACACAGGAACATTCTTTTCTTCAATAAAAAAATACACTCTCCGCCACTTGTTTCATTGAAAAACTACACCCTCTCCATCTATGTTTGGTTTTCCAACACCTGAGAGACATGGACATGAAAATTCTATCACTTTCCTCTTAATTCCATGAGAATGATGAAGGGCAAGTGTAACAGTAAATAGCAGCTGACACTGGCCCTGGCCTTCCAAGACCTCATAGCATGTGCTAGGGTTACGGCAGACTGAAGAGCCCTGTCTTGATCGAAAGGGAACCTTGAACACCAGCTACAGCTCTTTATTGTTGTTCGGGAAAGTCTCTTTTGTTAGACAAACCCAAGAATCTAGATTTCTATGTCAATGTATCTGATTTTTAAATGTTACCAAATAATTCAAAGCTTCCTGTTTTCAATGCCATGCAGCTCTATTTGCAATTTAAACAGACAAGCAAGCAAGAAAACTGAGCTACATTCTGCTCTGGGAATGTTAGTTTGCAGCCTCTGTGGTTACAGTCCTAGCCCACACTTCACATTTATGCTCAGTCATGTCCAACTCTTTGCAACCCCAGGGACTATACAGTCCATGGAATTCTCTAGGCCAGAATACTGGAGTGGGTAGCTTTTCCCTTCTCCAGGGGATCTTCCCAACCCAGGGATTAAATCCAGGTCTCCCACATTGCAGGTAAATTCCTTACCAGCTGAGCCACAAGGGAAGCCCAAGAATACTGGAGTGGATAGCCTATCCCTTCTCTAGCAGATCTTCCTGACCTAGGAATCAAACCCAGGTGTCTTGCATTGCAGGCGGTTTCTTTACCAACTGAGCTATGAGGGAAGTCCCTAACAAATACAAAAAGCTGAGATGTTCATGATGTACAAGGTACTTTCTGGAGTTGGGCAGTACACAACCTGCCCACCTGGCCATGGCACATAGCTTGCATCCTCTTTGAACTATTCAAAAACTAAGCCCCTAAAATCCCACTCATGATTTTTAAAAATTGTCTTACTTTTTAATTTGTTGTTGTTTTTTCACTAAATCATGTTCGACTCTGCGACCCAACAGACTGCAGCAATCCAGGCTTTCCTGTCCATCATTATCTCCCAGAGTTTGCTTAAACTCATGTCCATTGAGTCGATGCCATCCAACCATCTCATCCTCTGCCACCCTCTCCTTTTGCCTTCAATCTTTCCCAGCATCAGGGGACTTTTCCAGTGAGTTGGCTCTTCCCATCAGGTGGCCAAACTACTGGAGCTTCAACTTTAGCATCAGCCCTTCCAATGAGAATTCAGGACTGACTTCCTTTAGGGTTGATTGGTTTGATCTCCTTGCTGTCCAAGAGACTCTCAAGGGTCTTCTCCAGCACCCCATTTCAAAAGCATCAATTCTTTGGTGCTCAGTCTTCTTTATGGTTACATTTCTATTTGATATTATATTTGTATTCCAAAGATGAATTGAAGAATTGAATAAATGATCCAGTGAGGACAAGTCAGAATAGAAATTAAAGGAGACCTGAGTGGGTTTGGGGCTTGAATCTCAGTCTGTTTCTTCACCTTGCGGCTTCCCAGGTGGCACTGGTGGTAAAGAACCTGCCTGCCATTGCAGGAGATATAAGAGATGCGGGTTTGATCCCTGGGTCAGGAAGATCCCATGGAGAAGAGAATGGCAACATACTCCAGGGTTCTTGCGGGGAGAATCCCATGGGCTGAAGAGCCCTGGGGCTTCTCCATAGTGTTGCATAGAGTCAGACATGACTGAAGGGGCTTTAGCTGTCCTCACCTTGCAGCGCCATGACTCCCATACACATCTGCCCTTGACAGGATAATCTATTCCAGGTGCCCTGAATCGTCTCACATTCTGGAAATAGATGGATGTGATTGTTTACAGCTGGAATTTTCATCGTACAGCATCATCTTCTCCCAGCTATCAATTATAGTCATTACCTGTAGCTAAGGCAAGTTCTCTACACTGTTTTCCGAAACTATCTCAGATCAGTAATTAACTCCCCAGCCACGGCTCCTGGCTTTCTCACTTTAATGAGGAGCATGACCGTGAAGCCGTTAGAATGTGAAAAATGAAGCTGATCCCCCTTCATCCCTCTGTGATACAACAGGCTCATTTCCTGTCTTCTGCTAAGAAAGGATCAGCAGAAACCTTTTCCACTTTTTGGTAGGAGCCCTTCAGAGGCCAATCTACTTAGTCTAAAAGGCTGCAAGTCACCCCTTGAGGCAGAAAGCACATGGTAGAAATGAGGTTGGTGCTTTCCCTCCAGCAAAATCCCTTCTTCATTAGGAAACACACCTGCATAATTTAAATATGCTTCAGCCAGAGTCCAGCCAAGGGTGCAACTGCCTGTCTCCACTAATTGTCCAAATTCACCAGCACCCTGCCTCCTTAACAATGAAAAACTGCCCTCTCTCGGGACTCGTCACATTCCCAGAGATTCAAAGAAGTGACCAGGCCAAAAGTAGCACCAAATTCTCCCTCGTCTTGATGTGGGCACATGAGAACGTTCAGCTCCCTGCGGAAAGCAGATTTCACAGACAAGAAAAGCTGAAGGTGGAGGCTTTGTCTTTTTGGCCAGACATTAAATTACCCTCTGAACAAATACACTTTTCCCTCATACATAAGAGCCTTCATTATGAATATTTCTACATTTAGGAGGAATCCTAAAGCTCAAAAGAAAACTCAGTCAAGTGTTTGGAGCTGCTCTCAGTGAAAGAAATTGATGCCTCTCAAAAGACCTCTGCACACTAGAGGTTAGCTTTCCAGTCTGATCCGCAGGACAAGAGAGGAGATGGGAATATGGTGATTGCAGAGGGCAGGCAGCTGGCTGATGAATCAGGTCATCAAATGGCTCTCATGGACGCCGAACATCAAGATGATGCTGGTGCATCGGGGGAAGGAGAGGGTGGGGAGGACTGAGCGAGTGGCACTGAAATGCATACGCTCCCATGTGTACATGGACAGCTAGTGGGAAGCTGCTGTGTGGTAGAAGCTCAGCTCTGCCCTCCATGATGACGCAGAGGGGTGGGGTGGGGGTGAGACGGAGGCTCGAGAGGGAGCTGGTATACGGATGATGCTGGTACTCAGCCGTTCAGTCCTGTCGGACTCTGTGTGAACCCATGGACTGTAGCCCGCCAGGCTCCCCATCCATGGGGTTCTCCAGGCAAGAAGACTGGAGTAGGGTGCCTTGCCCTCCTCCAGGGGATCTTCCTGACCCAGGGACTGAACCCGGGGCTCCTGCATTGCAGGCAGGTTCTTTACCCCTGAACCACCAGGGAAGCCCAGATATATGTATACTTACAGCTGATTCACTTTGCTGTGCAGCAGAAACTAACACAACATTGTAAAGCAATTATACTCCAATTTTAAAAATACATAAAGAATGAAGAAAGTAATATTAGTCAGCCCTAAAACCTTGACTTTTCCAGTGTTCTTCACCATAACTCATATTAAAAAAAATTATACCATAATCCAGATGGACACACACACAATGAAACAATACATTTACATACCTATTGTACCCAATGAATTCTGATATTTCTCTTCTTTTCTATTTTATGTCATTTTAAACAAAAGTATCAGTTACCAAAAAATAAAAAAATTGCTGAGGATGAAGTGAGCACTGGACAGGAGTGAGGGGCCTGGGGTTTGAGGGATGGCTCTCCCACAGTGACCCCAGAAACCCGGATCAGGCGCTCTGCAGAAGTTTGCATTAGGGCAGCGGTGATGCCTGCAGGCTGCATGGAATGGTTCTAACTAGGTCAGCCCCCAGCATCTCTGCTGCCTTGGTTCAACTACACTCTGACACGTTGTAGTTGCGTGACTTCGGATAAGTCGCTTCATCTTTCTGTGCCTCTGTCACTGCTTCTGCAACCTCGTGGGTGGTCGTGTCCAACCTGGGAAGAGGGGATTTTAGGAAACTACCCAAACAGCTCACCCTGCATCCTGCAGAGGATGTGGGGTCTGGGACTGGCCTGAGAGATCCTGTCTGCATCTTCGGCAGGGGGAGGGGCAGGGGAAGTAACTGCACCCCCACTGCCAGGGAGGCAGGGTGTGTACTTCCTCGAGAGCCTCAGCACCCGCCCCCCACAGAGGACCTGGAACCCTCTGGAAGGATGCTCAGTAATGGCATAGGCTTCCCGGCAAGGAGACATGGCCAGAAGAGGCCACGGATCGTCCCCAGAGTGGGAACAAGACGAGGGACTCACCAGCAACGAGCCTGAGTGGACTGCCCATGTCTGGGGACTCTGCAGGATCTCTAAACATCCAGAGAACCCTCAGATGTACCCTCAAAGAAAAAGAGTTCTGGATGGAAACAAACACTACAGAACTGAGTCTTATTTGTATTTGTTTCCCGTTGCTGCTGTAATGAATTACCACAAACTCAGAGGCTTACAATCCTTTCCAGTTCTGCAGGTCAGAAGCCAAAATGGGTCTCACTGGGCTAAGATCAAGCTGAGCTTCCATCCAGAGGTTCCCAGAGAGAACGTGTCTCCTTGCCACTCCAGCTCAGTGGTAAAGAACCCTTATGCCAATGCAACAGACGCAGCAGACTTGGGTTTGATCCCTGGGTTGGAAAGATTCCCTGGAGGAGAAAATGGCAACCCATTCCAGTATTCTTGTCTGGGAAATTCCATGGACAGAGGAGCCTGGTGAGCTACAGTCCATGGGGTCACAAAAAGTCCAGCATGACTCAATGACCAAGCAAATAGATGATTGACAGCATTATGATAGTTTCAGGTGGACAGGGAAGGGACTCAGCCATATGTATATGTATGTGCAATGTATGCACGTATCCTTTCTCCCTGAAAACTCCTCTTCCATCCAGGCCACCACGTATCATTGAGCAGAGTTTCCTGTGCTCTACAGTGTCTTTCCTTCTTCAGTTCGCTTCAGTTCAGCTGCTCAGTCCTGTCCGACTCTTTGAGACCCCATGGACTGCAGCACACCAGGCCTCCCTGTCCATCCACAACCCCCAGAGTTTACTCAAACTCATATCCATTGAGTCGGTGATGCCATCCAATCATCTCATCCTCTGTCATCAAGATGCCTGAAACAGCACCTACTGAAGGTACTGAAGTGTCATCTGAATGCCCCCTGTTTCACCAGCCCAGGCATACAGACAGTCATGTTGAAATTTGTGATATACATGTCTGTGGGGAGCTGCCACATGTCTTCATTTGGGACCTTCAGTTTCCCCCACAAAATCCACCAACACCAGCCCTCAATCTGGGAGTCCCCAAAGGCTCTGATGTACCATTCCTGAGTCTTCCACAGCCTCTGACTTAAGGAAAGTCACTGTGCTTTGTGAATGTCCTCTGTGAAGTGCTGCTTGTTCTTCTTTTTTTTTTTTAATGAATTGTGGTTTTTGTTTTTGCTTTTTTAACTTTTGTGCATGTTCAGTCGCTCAGTTGTGTCTGATTCTTTGCAACTCCATGGACTATAGTTCACCAGGCTCCTCCGTCCATGGGATTTCTCAGGCAAGAATACTGGAGGGGGTTGCCATTTCCTCCTGTATATGATCTTCCTGACCCAGGGATCAAACCCAGGTCTACTGCATCTCCTGCTTTGCAGGCAGATTCTTTACCACCAGAGCCACCTGGCAAGCCCCTTTGAACTTGTATTGGAGTATAGTGGATTTGCACTGTTGTGTTAATTTCAGGTGTATAACAAAGTGAATCAGTTACACACACACACACATATCCAGTTTTACTTAAGGTTCTCTTCTCACTTACGTCTTAAAGAGCGTTGACTAGAGTCCCCGAGCTCTGTAGGGAGCCCTTAGCTCTCTCTCTGTCTCTCTCACGTGTACTAGTGTGTGCATGTCAGTCCCAGTCTAATTCATCTTCCACTCCTGTCCCCTGGGAACCACAAGCTAGTTTTCTATATCTGTGACTCTGCTTCTGTTTTGTAAATATGTTCATCTGTACCATTTTCTTTAGATGCCACATATAAGTGACGTCACATGGTATTTTTGTGAGGCACTTCACCACAGAGCCGGTGTCCTCGAGGGAAAGGCCAGTGTCCTTTCGGCGGGACTGTCGACGCTGCCAGCTCTGATGGACCGGGGGGCCCTGCAGGAAGGAAAGGGACGCTGTCCCTGCCTGCTCAGTGCTTCCCTGGATCATCGAGGCCCCGCGCAGCTCTGCTGAGCCCCCGTTATACAAAAGCACAAGAAAAGAGCTCACTCAGCTTCTGGTTGTGCCCTTATACTCCTGAGCTGCAAATTATTCCAAGCAACAGGAAAGGAGACAACAGGACCCGGTCTCCCCTTCTCTCATCCTCCTCCCTGTGTTTCTCCTGTCTTTAGGAAGGCTCTAGATCACTTTCTCTT